>NC_034196.2:29766343-29886343 GCF_002021735.2 Oncorhynchus kisutch
AGAGAGAGAGAGAAGAGAGAGAGAGAGAGAGGGAGAGAGGGAGAGAGGGAGAGACAGACAGACAGACAAAGAGAGAGAGAGAGAGAGAGAGAGAGAAAGAGAGTGAGGGAGAGACAGACAGACAGACAAAGAGATTAAGACAGAGAAAGAGAGTGGGGGAGAGACAGACAGACAGACAGAGATTAAGACAGAGAAAGAGAGTGGGGGAGAGACAGACAGACAGACAAAGAGAGAGAGAGAGAGAGAGAGAGAGAGAGAGAGGGAGAGAGGGAGAGAGAGAGAGAGACAAAATTCAGCTCAATGTAATTAAATAATCCATAGAATCTAACCACATCTGGGAAAATTGGAAACTCTAAACAAACAACAACACGAAGAGTTATCTATCCAAAATGGAGATGTATGGATAAATCACATATCCAATCTTTTTGGATCTATAACAAAGCACAAACAACAAACACATATACAAATCTTCGAATCAACTATTAAAGACTACCAGAACCCAATTTATTTTCCAATTACATTGAATGAACTACAATACAAAATACAAACCCTCCAACCCAAAAGAGCCTGTGGGGTTGATGGTATCCTAAATTAAGTGATAAAATATACTCAGCTCTGACATAATCCCCAATATTTGGAACCAAGGACTGATCACCCCAATCCACAAAAGTGGAGACAAATTTGACCCCAATAACTACCGTGGGATATGCTTCAACAGCAACCTTGGGAAAATCTTCTGCATTATCATTAACAGCAGACTCGTACATTTCCTCAGCGAAAACAATGTACTGAGCAAATGTCAAATTAGCATTTTAACAAATTACCGTACGACAGACCACATTTTCACCTAGCACACCCTAATTGACAAACAAACAAACCAAAACAAAGGCTTCTCATGCTTTGTCAAAAAAGCTTTTGACTCAATTTGGCACGATGGTCTGCTATACAAATTGATGGAAAGTAATGTTGTGGGAAAAACATACAACATTATAAAATCCATGTACACAAACAGGTTACAATTGGGTTCAAATTGGAGACACAGGGCCGGGGGGTGAGATAAGGATGCAGCTTAAGCCCCACCCTCTTCAACATATATATCAACGAATTGGCGAGGGCACTTGAACAGTCTGCAGCACCCGGCCTCACCCTACTAGAATCTGAAGTCAAATGTCTACTGTTTGCTGATGATCTGATGCTTCTGTCACCAACCAAGAAGGGCCTACAGCAGCACCTAGATCTTCTCCACAGAATCTGTCAGACCTGGGCCCTGACAGTAAATCTCAGTAAGACAAAAAAAAAATGGTTTCAAAAAGAGTCAGGTTCCCAGGACCACGAATACAAATTCCATTTAGACACCGTTAACCTAGAGCACACAAAAAAACTATACATACCTCGGCCTAAACATCAGCGCCACAGGTAACTTCCACAAAGCTTTGAACAATCTGAGAGACAAGGCAAGAAGGGCCTTCTACGCCATCAAAAGGAACATAAAATTTGACATACCAATTAGAATCTGGCTAAAAATCTCACCAACCAAGAATTCACCAAATTGAGACTCTGCATGCAGAATTATACGAAAATATCCTCTGTGTACAATATAAAACACCAAATAGTTATCCAGAAAGAGCTATTAAACTTCTTAGGGCTGCAATCCCGTTGACGGGATCGATATGACAACAGCTAGAAATCAGAAATCAACTGAAATCTCATAATTAAAATTCCTCAAACATACATGTAATTCATACCATTTTAAAGGTAATCTTGCTGTTAATCCCACCACA
This sequence comes from Oncorhynchus kisutch, assembly GCF_002021735.2. Lineage (NCBI taxonomy): Eukaryota > Metazoa > Chordata > Actinopteri > Salmoniformes > Salmonidae > Oncorhynchus > Oncorhynchus kisutch. The sequence goes on from NC_034196.2 coordinate 29,768,125, forward strand.
GTGTCTGATTTCAAATAGGATTTACAGCGAAAGCACCACAAACGACTATGTTAGGTGACCACCAACTCACAGAAAAACCCAGCCATTTTTCCAGCCAAAGAGAGGAGTCACAAAATGCACAAATATAGATCAAATTAATCACTAACCTTTGATGATCTTCATCAGATGACATTCATATGACTTCATGTTACACAATACATGTATGTTTTACTCGATAAAAAAAATCTCAGTATTCATTGGCACGTTACGTTCACTAGTTCCAAAAACATCCGGTGATATTACAGAGAGCCACATCATTTTACAGAAATACTCGTGATAAATGTCGATGAAAATACAATTCTTAGACATGGAAATATAGATATACCTCTCCTTAATGCAACCGCTGTGTCAGATTTCCCAAAAACTTTACGGAAAAAGCAAACCATGCAAAAATCTTGTCAAACTAAGTATAGAATCAATCTTTAGGATGTTGTTATCAGAAATCTTCAATAACGTTCCAACCGGAGAAATACCATGGAACGCAGGTCGCTATCATGTGAAAAGCGCTTGACCAGGACCTGGCTCTCTGCCAGACCACTGACTCAAAGAGCTCCCATCCGGCTCCACAACATAGTAGATGCCTCATTCAAGTTTCTAAAGACGGTTGACATCTAGTGGAAGCCCTAGGAAGTGCAACTTGATCCATATCCCACTGTGTATTCAATAGGGGCTGGGTTGAAAATCGACCAACCTCAGATTTCCCACTTCCTGTTTAGATTTCTTCTCAGGTTTTTGCCTGCCATATGAGTTCTGTTTTACTCACAGACATCATTCAAACAGTTTTAGAAACGTCAGAGGGATTTTTATTCAATACTAATAATAATATGCATATATTAGCAACTGGGACTTAGGAGCAGGCTGTTTACTCTGGGCACCTTTCATCCAAGCTACTCAATACTGCCCCTGCAGCCATAAGAAGATAAATTCTACAACTGCCTTAAAGGAAGCAATTCCCAAACCAATTCCCAAACCAAACTGTCTCTCAAACTAGACACTCTAATGTACTTGTCCTCTTGCTCAGTTGTGCAATGGGGCCTTCCACTCCTCTTTCAATTCTGGTTAGAGACAGTTTGCGCTGTTCTGTGAAGGTGAGAAGTATACAGGGTTGTACGAGATCTTCAGTTTCTTGGCAATTTCTCGCATGGAATAGCCTTCACTTCTCAGAACAAGAATAGACTGATGAGTTTCAGAAGAAAGTTATTTGTTTCTGGCCATTTTGAGCCTGTAATCGAACCCACAAATCCTGATGCTTCAGATACTCAACTGGTCTAAAGAAGGCCTGTTTTATTGCTTCTTTAATCAGGACAACAGTTTTCAGCTGTGCTAACATAATTGCAAAAGGATTTTCTAATGATCAATTAGCCTTTTAAAATGATAAACTTGGATTAGCTAACACACCGTGCCATTGGAACACAGGAGTGGTGGTTGCTGATAATGAACCTCTGTAAGCCTATGTAGATATTCCATTACAAATCTGCCGTTTCCAGCTACATTAGTCATTTACAACATTAACCATGTCTACACTGTATTTCTGATCAATTTGTTGTTATTTTAATAGACAAAAAATATATATTTAAAAAACAATGACATTTCTAACCAAACTTTCGAACAGTAGTGTACATTTGACATTTTATTCATTTAGCAGACACTCCTATTCAGAGTGACAGGAACAGGAAGTTTAAGACATTGATGAGGAAGGGGGAATGCACTGCAGACAGACCACATATATGTTGTCAGCAATCAGAAGAGGAATGACAGTTTCAGTGGCCACATCACTCCCACCTCTGTGTTTGTTTCTATAGAGAACACTATTGACTACTGTTGAAACTCAAAACAAGCCTACACCATTAACATGCATAGACCATTTACAACTAGTGAAACTACTGGTGCAAGCCCATTATATGCCCATTTAAGCGTGTTCACAGAGACTCACAGACACACACACACACACTGATCTCTGTTAATGGAAATAAACATAAGAGGGTAAATCCATTTTAATTCAATAGCTTTTTGACAGCACCCCTTTTTATTTGAACAAAACCTTTCTTACTTATTTGCCCATTGTAGAAGTGCTCAGAAATATACTTTCTGGATCTGAATGACAAAACATTCATGAGATAAAGGTGCTCAAATTGACCTATATTCCATTCCCCACAACACCATGAGACATCATGTCTTCATCAATGGAAAAGATAAACATTTGAGATGAATATAATTTAAAAGTTTACAAACAGGGTTGTCAGACTGTTTTATAATTTCTGTTTTTATATACAGTGCATTCAGGAAGTATTCGGACCACTTACCTTGCTCCACATTTTGCTACTTTACAACCTTATTTTAAAATGGATAACATTTTAAATGTTCCTCATCAATCTACACATAATACCTCATAATGACAACGCAAGGTTTTTATAAATGTTTGCAAATGTATTAAAAAGGAAAACCAGAAATACCTTATCTACATCAGTATTCAAACCCTTTGCTATAAGACTCGAAATTGAGCTCAGGTGCATCCTGTTTCCATTGATCATCCTTGAGATGTTTCTACAACTTTATTGGAGTCCACCTGTGGTAAATTCAATTGATTGGACTTGATTTGGGAAGAGACACACCTGTCTATATAAGGTCCCACAGTTGTAGAAAAAACCAAGCCATGAGATCGAAGGAATTGTCCTTAGAGCTCCGAGACAGGATTGTGTTGAGGCACAGATCTAGGGAAGGGTAACAAAAATGTCTACAGCATTGAAGTTCCCCGAGAACACAGGGGCCTCCATTTTTAAATGGAAGAAGTTTGGAACCACCAAGACTCTCCCTAAAGCTGGCCGCCCGGCCAAACTGAGCAATCAGGGGAGAAGGGCCTTGGTCAGGGAGGTGACCAAGAACCCGATGGTCACTATGACAGAGCTCCAGAGTTCCTCTGTAGAGATGGGAGAAACTTCCAGAAGGACAACCATCTCAGCAGCACTCCACCAATCAGGCCTTTATGGTCGAGTGGCCAGACAGAAACCACTCCTCAGTAAAAGGAACATGACAGCCTGCTTGGAGTTTGAGAGTCCTTTAGGTGCCTTTTGGCAGACCATGAGAAATAAGATTCTCTGGTCTGATGAAACCAAGATTGTCCTGAATGCCAAGGGTCACGTCTGTAGGAAACATGGCACCATCCCCACGGTGAAGCATGGTGGTTGCAGTATCATGCGGTGGGGATGTTTTTCAGCGGCAGAGACAGGGCGACTAATCAGGATCGAGGGAAAGATGAATGGAGAAAAGTACAGAAGGAGATCCTTGATGAAACCCTGCTCCAGAGCGCTCAGGACCTGAGACTGGGGTGATGGTTCACCTTCAACAGGACAATGACCCTAAGCACACATCCAAGACAACGCAGCAAAAGTTTGGGACAAGTCTCTGAATGTCATTGAGTGGCCCAGCCAGAGCCCGGACTTGAACCCGATCTAACAACTCTTGATAGACTTGAAAATAGCTGTGCAAAGACGCTCCCCATCCAACCTGCTGGGGCAGCAGGTAGCCTAGTTGTTAGAATGCTGGGCCAGTAACCAAAAGGTTGCTGGATCAAATCCCTGAGCTGATAAGGTAAAGAAATCTGTCATTCTTCCCCTGAACAAGGCAGTTAACCTACTGTTCCCCAGGAAGCCATCTTTGTAAACAAGAATTTGTTCTTAACTGACTTTACTAGTTAAATAAAGGTAAAAAATAATAATAACCTGACAGAGCTCGAGAGGATCTGCAGTGAAGAATGGGGAAAAAGCTTCAACAAAACGTGGTACTTATTTTATAAATTAATACAATTTCCAAAAAACTGTTTTTGCTTTGTCATTATGTGTGTGTAGATTGAGGAGAAAAAAATATTTATTTAATACATATTAGAATTAGGCTGTAGCGTAACAAAATGTGGAAAAAGTCAAGGGGTCTGAATACATTCCGAATGCACTGTGTGTATATATAAAAAACATAAATTACCTAAAAACGCGTAAACTCAGATGTTTAACATATTCACATATGTTGTAGCTTAGACTCTAACCCTATTTTACATAATCTGAGGATTTTGTGTTGTGCCCGCCATAGGTTGAAACACAAAATGCTCTTACATCTTGGTGGGTGTCATGTTCTGTCCAATAAATGTACAAAATTTGCAATACAATTGAAACATTTTGACATTCAAATGGTACCACAAATACTTTGAGGTCCACACATCAAAGAATGTTGACTTGAATAGTAATATCTAAACTGTTTGTCCTCCATTGGAAACCTATTGAAAGCATAGAATAGATATGGTGATATGATATAGACATTTGACGGTGGGTGGACTGGTGGCCATCTTTGTGGTAATAATTAGATGTAAAAATGTAAATTCAATACAAATTTAAATGATATACCAGCAAAATTGCAGTGGTCTGAAGGGACAGGTCCATTTTATGAAGTCTATTTCTATGATTGAAATGACACCCACCCTGTATTCAAGAGCATGAGGTGTCTCAACCGAAGGCGGGAACACATAAAGTAGGGTTTGATGGTGCTTTCAAGACAACTGGGAACAAAAATGAGGTCAAATCATGATGTCAGTGATCTTCAGGCCGGAAAGTCGATCCTCTAGAAAGATGCCCGAGTTTCTGACTTGGAATTCCAAATTGGATGGCCATGCAAAACGATTTTACCCAGTCGGAAGTCTGATTTTTCCGAGTTCCCATTTGTTTTGAAAGCGACATAAGCTACAACATATGCGAATATGAAACAAATCAGAGAATATGCATTTTTAGATTATTGACATAAGGTTAAATGTGCAAATGTTTATTTAAAAACAAAACTGTTTGTAAGCTTTTAAATTATATCAAACTCAACCGTTTATCTTTCCAGTGATGAAGACATGGATGGTCTCATGATATGGTATGGTAGTGTCATGTCTACTTCCGCTCCTCCCCTCCAGCATTCGACTTCACCGGTTTACTAACCACCGGTCCTGGCATTCATCGTTACGCGCACCTGGCATTCATCATTACGCGCACCTGGCATTCATCATTACGCGCACCTGACATTCATCATTAGGCACACATGGCATTCATCATTACACACACGTGGCATTCATCATTACATGCACCTGCACATCATCATTAGGCACACCTGGACTCCATCACTTCACTGATTACCTCACCTGTATCTGTCACTCCCTTAGTTCCATTCCCCAGGTAGTATTGACTATGTGTTTCATGTCTGTATGCCACTTGTGTATCTTGTTATGGTCCAGTTCGTATTAATCTCACCACTTGCTTCCCGACTCCCAGTGTCCATGTCACAGTTAGGATATGCCAAATGGGGCAACTTTGAGCATTTTTATCTCCTAAATGTTTTGGCATTTAGGTCTGAAAAGTCAGTTTCTGACCACTTCTTCCATGGGGGATGCTGTCAAAAAAGTGATTGAATTAATATGCCTTTACCCTATTCTAATTGCTGGCGCATGCACATTTAAGTGTGCACACACAGACAGACAAATATTATGTTAGTGCTGATCCTTGCAAACTGAAATAAACAAGATTCACTACACAAAAAAATGTTTATGATCCTCCTATAGTACAATAGTCTTCAAAGATCCATTGGTGGGAAATTAAATATTTAGGAAAAACAATTATCAAGTGAAAGAGTGCATGCTAGGATTGTAATCAACTGGATTAGAATGTGTCCTCAAGTTTAGACCGGATTGCCAGTTTAGTCAGTTAGGCTGTGTTTACACAGGCAGCACAATTCTAATCTTCAAGCTTTATTTGTCACGGATAGAAAAATGCTTAAAACTTGCAAGTCCTACACAACAGTGCAGTATTCCATATCAAAACAGTATAACTAATAGAAACAAACATGGAATAAGAGGAAGCTATGTACAGGGCCAGTACCAAATGTGCAAGGAAAGAGGGCTGAAAAGTGACTGGTAGCAGGATGGTAATATATGCAGGTAAACAGGAGTAATAGTGAGGTGGAGAGAGGGCATTCGTGTCAGGTTTGCAGGAGTTTGACAAAACTCCATGGTCAAATATAAACACAAGCAAGTTCGCGGGCGCCTCCGCTGTGTTCAGGTCCTTCACAAACTCAGACAGGAAAGAGGACACCAAACGCTCAGGTGAAACTCTACAAAACAATCCAAGAAGGTATGCGTCTATGACAACGTGAGTGCAACATTTTATTACATTGAAACAGAAAAGGAATTCACTCAATAAGAACAGTGGTTTGAGTAGCATTTTGGCTGCTAATGGTCACTCTATGCTTATTGTCAAACAACCATTTTGATTCATTGATTCGTTTTCTTGATTAATATTCTTATCTTGTTTCTATTGACATAGTTCCATTCATGCTATTGATACAATATGTTTAATACTTGTATATTCATGTTACAATTTGTTAATATTAAAGCAGTTAATAACTGAATTATGCATTCATGTACTATCCTTATTATTGGCTATTCATGTCCCCCTGCAGAAAAACATACAAACACACTACATTACCTACCAGCTGGCCAACCTTAACCAAAGCCAATAAACACAAGGATCACAGACTAATGCCAAATAAACTGTCAACTGTCAATCATATCATCTAACTTAACTGTACTGTGATTCAAGCCATCTGAACAACCATCCATGTACCATCATCTGAATATTTGATCATTTCTAAAGAAAATTTGAAGATTTATAATCATGTCTTAAAAAATGTATTTATACTCATTAATTATGAACATGGACAAAAGCATTAACTTGTTTTCACAAAACATTGTATTGTATCCTTTGTTTGAGCATAATACCAGGAAATATTTTTAAAAAAGTTGAAGGACTATCATCTACAGTATTTGGAAACTCCAGAAGAAGGGCTGTTATTCTGCACTAGAAAGGATGTGAAACACCATCAGTGTTTAGGAGCTTTAGAGAAAGTAAATGACACCAAAAGAGAAGGGATCTAATTCTGCATGAAACAGGACTCTAAACACCATTATAGTGTTTTCAACCTTTGCAAGGTGTTGCACAACTCCTAACACTGTGGTGTTACAGCACACCATGTCATGTTTCAGAACACCTTAAATCTGTCTCATAAACACTTACACCCATGTGTTTTAAAACTCCATGAGAGTTAAGGTTTTGTCTCAATGTTGGTGGCAGCTCAGTTACCACTAGTTTTAGTGTTAAAAACCACAATTTTAACAGTGTAGATAGTAATGGTAATGTAATAGCAATCAATTAACAGCAGTGTAGTGGTAGTAACAGTGGTGTGTTTTCATAGATGCCAAGGGAAGCCAGGCTTCCCCAAAAAATGGACAAAAAATGGACAAACTGGGTTCTCACGCGTGCAATACCCCATGTTAAAATTTGCCTGTATACTATGTGTTCATTCTCCTATATTTTACTGCAGGGGAAGCATATAGCCTACAGTAGGCTAGTTAATCATTTATTTAATCTTTGTTTCATAAAGTGCCTTAATTTCACAAGAGGCTGAATGTACTGTATGTCACCGGCGAAAGCAAATGAAACAGCACCCCTCTGTCTCAGTATGTGTAGCGTCTCTATCTGATGCTGTCTGGTCAGAAGGAGTATGATATTGTTGCCGATCTGATCAGAAGGAGTATGATATTGTTGCCGACCATAGCATTGAATGCAAGGGAAGCCAGTGAGCATTTGGCCTCCCTTGATTATATTTTTTGAAATAATAGCCAGTCAGCGTTGATCTAAACTAAGTGAGCTCAGCTGTGAATGGTCCTGGCACACCAAAAAAAAGTGTAATGGGAAGTCAGTTTGAGTTTGGCTTCAAACCAATCACATTACAGGCCAAACATTGACAGAATTGATTTCTTATTGCATCTTGTGTTGTTGTTCAGTGGCTAGCTAGCGAAAATCGAACCTTTCCTAAATAAGCCATTGATGGAGATAGGGATTTGGACTTGTAGTTTTACTTCATTCTCCTTACTGGCCAATAATTGTAATGGCGATTCTGATACTACCATTAATTCATACATTGTGCCACTGGCCTGAGAGAATGGAAGTTCAACATGTAGCTAGATGTGGTATGCTAATGTTAACTAGGTGGCCTGGCGTCTTTGCCCATGAAAGGAAGTTAGGCTAGCGAGTAAGTATTTTAGCCAGGTAGCCTAGGACAACAAACTAAAAGCTTGTACTGTATGAATGAGTCAGACTGTTAATGCAACATGAAAGAGGATGGCATAGGCATTTCTCTACAGGTAGGGTGAGTCAATATGTTTTTCTACTTGCGCGCACGCTGTTACGGTTTTCTTCTGGTGAAAGAGAGGAGGACCAAAATGCAGCGTGGTTATTCATAACATCTTTAATGAAAGATGAAAATACGAACAATTTACAAACACAATAAACGTAACGTGAAAACCGACAACAGTCCTAACTGGTGCAAAACACAGAGACAGGAACAATCACCCACAAAATACCCAAAGAATATGGCTGCCTAAATATGGTTCCCAATCAGAGACAACGATAAACATCTGCCTCTGATTGAGAACCACTCTAGGCAACCATAGACTTACCTAGACTACTATACTAAACACAACCCCATCAATCTACAAAACCCCTAGACAAGACAAACACATAATTCACCCATGTCACACCCTGGCCTGACCAAAATAATAAAGAAAACACTAAATACTAAATAGGCGTGACACAGGGCGTGACACATGCACACACGCGCACACACGCACGCACACACACACAAATCAGTACCATTGACAGTCACATCCTATTTAGCTTATGTTGATAAGACTAATTAGTATTTGGTCTATTTTCACTGTATTAGACTAAGCATAGGTGATTAGATGTTGAAATGGTGCTAGAATAGTGGCGGCAGATCTGTTTTCTTAGCGACTTGAAGTAACTCTCGGTGATTCTAAATCAATAGCAGTTTAGTAGTCTGAAAATATTGGAAACTTTACCTTGCTTGACGATGCTGTAGGTTATGTAACAACTGTCTTGTTACATGCAATATGCTTTGTGGACTTCACCTGACAGAGGTTGCTCTCTGGTTCTGTGATGAAACAAATGTGTGGTTGAATTTATTCTGCCACTGTCTTATTGTCTCGGCCTTTAGGCCTACATATCACGGTGTCAAGGCTTATGAACTAACAGGTTATTGAGCAAACAACGCAATTATCACAACACAGGTTGGAATATAACTTTCTTTATTGGCTTCCCCCAGTGATTTTACCAACGCACCGCTACTGGGTAGTAATAAATTATCAATTGTCACGTTCGTCATACGAACTGGAAATATACTCAGACCAATGTGCAGTGTGATTTGGGTTCCACATGTTTAATAAAGGAAACTCACAAAACAATAAACAGAAAATGAAACGTGCAGCAAATGCAGTGCTCCCAGGCAACTACACAAAAACAAGATCCCACAAAACACAGTGGGGGAAATGGCTGCCTAAATATGATCCCCAATCAGAGGCAACGATAAACAGCTGTCTCTGATTGGGAACCATACCAGGCCAACATAGACTTACAATAACCAAGATAACCCACCCTAGTCACACCCCGACCTAACCACCATAGAGAATAAAAGGCTCTCTATGGTCAGGGCGTGACATCAATAATAATTTTAGCAGCAGTATAGGTGTGAGGGGGAGTAGAAGTAGTTAGCCATTTACAACCTTAGGGCCAGGGGATAGAAGCTAATTAGGAGTCTGAGCCTTGATGCAACAGTACCACGTGCTAGACAGGAGCATGGAGAACAGTCAATGTCTAGGGTGGCTGGAATCCACTTATTGGTCTTTTGACCAATAACATCAGATCTTTTCACATCAGATCTTTTTTTTTAGAGCTGATCTGATTGGTCAAAAGACAAATTAATAAAAAAAGATCAGAATTGGTCTGCCTGTGCAAATGCAGCCTTTGTCAATTCCAATGATGACTCAATAACTTCTAAATTGGCAAGGTTATAAGTTGCTTACCTGACACTTTGATCCATCCTTGATGGCGACTGAGGGACATCTGAAACACAGGATTGTTGTCCACGGTATCCCTTCTCAAATCCATAACGAAACCTCTTTACTACCAATAGTTATTCCCAACAGAATGGTATGACACTCCCCAACAGAATGGTATGACACTCCAGTTATCTGCTCTGTGTCCCGGTTTTACTACTGTGCATGCGCGCTCTGGTACAGGACTGCAGTGCATGTGATCGCTGGACTGATTTTCACTGTGTTCCACACCATAAAGCACACCACAGATTTCACAGCAGAGCTGAGCAGCATGCACTTGCCTTGGAAGTTGTTATTGGCTTGTTCTCAAGATAAAGAGAGCTCTGATTCTGAGCATTAACGTAGATCACTCAAGGCAAATTGGCGGGCTGTTTAGGCTACTTTTAGGAGCATTTCATATTTTGTTAAACTAAACTGAACTGTTTTATATGGCATTTATACACATTGCTAATATGTGGTGAATCTGTGTTTTAGGAAACTGTTAATCTAATCCTAACTAATTATATTTGTTCCTATTTGTCAATGCTTTAATTATGTGGGGATAAGCATAATTGAAACAGGAAGTGATGGACAGTCGGGTATGGTTGCTGATGGTGTTCAATGTGGTTTAACCATTAAAGCTGCTAAATAGTTATCGTCTCCATCCAGTCCTTGCTCCTACAGAAAGTCATCCGTCCATCTGTACTCGGACCCTCAAATTACACTAGAAATCATCAAGAACAGCATACAGTGTTGTTTAATGCTTTAAAAACATGCAGCACACACTCTAACAAATGTTAAGTTACCAAATTGTCTAATCTCGTTTACCAAACACTTCAGCTCATGTACAATTAACTTGCAGGGGATGGGTTAAGCTACCTAAATGTGAAACCATGCGCTCACTGGGTTCTCACGCGTGCAATATCCCATGTTAAAATTTCCCCTATGTCCTATGTGTTCATTCTCCTATATTTTACTGCAACGGAAGCATATAGCCTACAGTAGGCTAGTTGTCAGACACACATCTCACCATAGAGAGAGAGAGAGAGAGAGAGAGAGAGAGAGAGAGAGAGAGAGAGAGAGAGAGAGAGAGAGAGAGAGAGAGAGAGCGCATGTGTGCGGGTAATGTGATTGTTGACAGCTGCTCCAGTGACATTGCCAGTTTTCTCTGTAAAGCTGAAGAGATATTCCCCCGTTCTTTGTTCCCTCCACAGAGACCAATGACAGCAGCGCCAACACTGTGCTAGTACCCTGACTGACATGGCAGATTAAACTGTCCAGTCAGCGGTATGCTGTAGCCTATGCCGGGGGATATGCAAGGCACACTTAACCAGCATGGCCACCACAGCATTCTGCAGCGATATGACATCCCCTCTGGTTTGCGCTTAGTGGGACAATCATTTGTTTTTCAACAGGACAATGCCCCAACACACCTTTAGGCTGTGTAAGGGCTATTTGACCAAGAAGGAGAGTGATGGAGTGCTGCATCAGAAGACATGGCCTCAACAATCACCTGACCTCAACCCAATTGAGATGGTTTGGGATGACTTGGACCGCAGAGTGAAGGAAACGCAGACAACAAGTACTCAGCATATGTGGGAACTCCTTCAAGACTTGTTGGAAAAGCATTCCAAGTGAAGCTGGTTGAGAGAATGCCAAAGCTGTCATCAAGACAAAGGGTGGCCACTTTAAAGAATATCAAATATATAAAAAAAAAAGTCTAACACTTTTGGTTCCATATGTGTTATTTCATCGTTTTAATGTCTTCACTATTATTCTACAATGTAAAAAATAGTCAAAAATAAAGAAAACCCCTGAAATGAGTAGGTGTGTACAAACTTTTGACTGGTACTTTATATATAATGGATTATGTTTTAAATGCTCACAATGTTGAGGTAATCATTTTCCTGTTTCAAAAATATATTGTTCAAAACAAGCTGTTCAGTTACATTCTAAGCTGCTCCTCAGTGACTCTGCTAACATCAGCTCCACAGGCGCATAGGCCGTAAAACATTGCTTGGGTTGTTTTGCCAGCTATTTGCTATAAGGGGGAACTGCCCCAATGAAATTGCAGGGTTCACAGGATTTCATAGCATAAATTATAACAGCACAAAGTAAATAGACCGTCCTGGGGCGCTCAAATGTGCATTCAGTCAGAACTTCTGGGTCTGCTCTAATCTCCCTCTTAATGAGTCTCTCGCGCCATATGGCTTACTCCCCCACATGAGACTAAATCGGCTCTATCCAGTACAGATGATGCGAAAGCAAAAAGCTAATTGTGATTAACTTGTAAATAAATAATGGCCATAGGAGCCTCAGACCTGATAAACCAGATATCTACATCCAACAAGAGTCGAAGGACAGAGGGCTACACTAGCTACGACCTTGTCATCGTTGGTCTGGTAGGACAAAAAAGCATGACTGTGGCTGGCAAATTTGTTTCCCATGGTCTGGACTAAACCAGTGGACTAAAACAGCATAAAAACGGTTGTATCACAAAGCATAATGAAATTAATTAGCCAGCTACAGTGATTTTGAGAAACATTGATAAATAGTTGTAAACATTTTTTGGGGAGGGGGGTCAAATTAACCAGTTATCTACCTTTTTGCTAAGCAGTTAGCTATAGCTAGGTGGTTCTTTGGTAGCTAGTTTGCTCCCATGACAATTTCAAGTCTTTCTGAACTAATCTGACTAACTCGGAACATATGAAGTTATTTCAGAATTAAAGTTAACTGGCTAGCGCATCATGCTTTGTGACATTATGTTAGCTAGCTGTCTCCTGTTAGATAATGTGTTTTCACTTATTTCATCTGCATGCTTGTTGCATTTTCCCTGGTGCACTCGTTAGCTCGTGAGCTGGCTGCTCGTATTATAATCAAATCTGTTCAAAAGAGTGGCAGCATGTGCAGTAGTGGTCAATCAATTCCAACCACCCTGGGTCCTGGGTATGCAGCCAATCAACGGCCACTAATGCTCTAGTAAAATAAGATGATGCATTGCCAGTTGATGATATATAAAAGGCACTGGAATATGATGGGATGTATAGACATTATGGACAGTATGTAATATATCTGAAGAATATGTAGGATAGAATAGTGTATGTACAGCAATAGTTGAATAGGGTGGCCTTGACTAGCATACAGTATATACATATGATATCAGTTAAACAGTAGGTAAACATTATTAAAGTGACCAGTGCTCCATGTCTCTGTACATAGGGCAGCAGCCTCTAAAGTGCAGGGATGAGTAACTGGGTGGTAGCCGGCTAGAGACAGTGACTAAGTTCAGGGCAGGGTACTGGGTGGAGGCCCGGCTTAGTGGCCAAAGCATAAAATCCAGAAAAACCCCCCCACCTCAAACATGTATCTGAAATAGACTGTTTGCTGTCATACTCATAAAGAGGACGAGTTGGACAATCAGCTGTCTATTTGCATTCATATTTTTAATGACTGGTGTACGTCCACACCATTTTGTTGTTGGGGTACGCTCACAGCATTTTGTTGTTGGGGTACGCTCACAGCATTTTGTTGTTGGGGTACGCTCACAGCATTTTGTTGTTGGGGTACGCTCACAGCATTTTGTTGTTGGGGTACGCTCACAGCATTTTGTTGTTGGGGTACGCTCACAGCATTTTGTTGTTGGGGTACGCTCACAGCATTTTGTTGTTGGGGTACGCTCACAGCATTTTGTTGTTGGGGTACGCTCACAGCATTTTGTTGTTGGGGTACGCTCACAGCATTTTGTTGTTGGGGTACGCTCACACCATTTTGTTGTTGGGGTACGCTCACAGCATTTTGTTGTTGGGGTACGCTCACAGCATTTTGTTGTTGGGGTACGCTCACAGCATTTTGTTGTTGGGGTACGCTCACAGCATTCCAACACAGAAAAGCTGCGTTTTAACATACTTTATTTACATTTTTTTGTAAGGAAAACTCTTTCACTCATATTGTAATTACTTGTACAGTAGGTCATATTTCATAGAAATCTGGAAACCCTGGGCAGTTACTTTAAGCACTTACAAATTCGTAACATATTGTATGAATTGGAATTCGTATCATATACAAATTGCAAAAAATAAGATGCAGTTCGTAACATATCATACAAAATGGATGACGTAGTACACAATTCTGCACATTTTTTGAGGAAACATTTTGGCTCGTGAGCACTACTTTCAAAACTCCTGGCTGAAATAATTCAAAAGCTCTGGAGCATCACTTTAATGTACAGCTATGATTTATATGTCATCACTATTTATTTGATATCACCGTCAGCCTCATGAATAGTGGGTTGGGTTCCTATGAGACTAAATCACATTATTAGCCTTATTTCAGCGTATTGTAGTGACAGGTTGCTGACTGATCATGCCTACTCCAAGTGAGCACCGTCCGACACTGACGTCCATGGACGTCTATACATTCAAGGATTGCAAATGATGTGGTTACCATCACTGTACTGTACAGTAAGAGACAGATGGATAGATAGGCCCACTTTCCATTTTGTCTGGCTACATTTATTAAAGGATCTAGGTCTATACATGGAAAACGTTAACTAAGATTAAATAAAGGTGTTTTAAGTGACTCTGAATTAGTTATGAAGCATTAACAGCTCAACATGGAGGATATGACTATAGGTCTTGCCTACCTGGGAAATGTATTTGTCACGCCCTGACCTTAGTATTCTTTGTTTTCTTTATTATTTTGGTTAGGTCAGGGTGTGACATGGGTGATATGTGTGTTTCTTGTCTCATCTAGGGTGTTTGTACTGTCTAGGTTTTTTTTGTAGATTTATGGGGTTGTTTCCATCTAGGTGTTTATGTAGGTCTATGGTTGCCTAGATTAGTTCTCAATCAGAGGCAGGTGTTTATCGTTGTCTCTGATTGGGAACCATATTTAGGCAGCCATATTGTGGGTGATTGTTTCCTGTGTCAGTGCCACACGGGACTGGTTTGTTTCCATTTCACTTTGTTATTTTGTATTTGTGTCATGTTCAGTCTTTTCTATTAAAACATGGACACTTACCACGCTGTGTATTGGTCCGATCCTTGCTACATCTCTTCAGACGAAGAGGAGGAAAACCGTGACAGTATTTTAAGAAGTCGGTAATGTTGAATAAACTCTTATAATTAAACTTGAAATAATTAGACAAATGCTCTTACTCTGTCATGCTCAAATCTCTGAGATATCATTCACACCCAATGGTCAATAGTAAAACCATATGACATATGGCTCAATGTTTTTTGCCTTTGTGTGTAATTAAACTCTCTTCAGGGAACCAACTAGATAACATGGCAATTAAGTAATGGCTACATCACGTCGCCTGTAGTGCGCTCCCGCTGAGTATGTTAATAAAAAGAGGATAAAATTAACTAACAGCAATTACAATCTCTGCAGAGAAAGAGGGAACCCACTGGGTGGAAAACCATCTAACCAAGGAGGGAGGAGTTCCATTGGCTTTGACTATTTATCCACATGTCACGTTGTCTACATCTGTCTTTAATACAATTTGTAGTGGTGGTGACCACTATACATGTAACTACTGGTGACCATTGTCATATTTGTCAGGGTTGCTGAAAAAACTCAAACTTCTGTTGGAAACTTACGATCTGACAAAAAGGAACAACTTTATTCACCCACTGGGTCAAACAACTGCATAAGAGAAAGACATGTTTACACAAGCCCATATATTTATACCCTCTTTCTAGGCGGGTGCTCCTCCTTGCACATCTGGACAGCAAATACATCTCTGTTGCTAGGCAGGAACTCAAGTGGCAACTGTTCCTTCTCACTTCATCTGACCTGACCTCTGCCCGCATTCATCACTCCTCCCTAACTCACAGCTGTCCTACCTTATCAGTGACTGAAACCAGACTGTTGCCCTTCTCTCCATAGGATACATTTAACCATAACATTTTCTAACAATGTAAACGTTCTGTACTTTATCACTCAGTATTTCCATACACTCAGTTCTAATGTTAACATGAACAACGGTATTTCAAGTTAGAACCCAACAAAACTTTCCTTTTACAGCTCAGTCTTTTACAAACTATTTACAGTGGGACAAAAAAGTATTTAGTCAGCCACCAATTGTGCAAGTTCTCCCACTTAAAAAGATGAGAAGCCTTTAATTTTCATCATAGGTACACTTCAACTATGACAGACAAAGAGAAAAAAAATCCAGAAAATCACATTGTAGGATTTTTTATGAATTTATTTGCAAATTATGGTGGAAAATAAGTACAGTGTAGGATAACTCTAATCTGTGAGGGGACATGCCCAGGTGGCTGGAAGGTTTGTTATTTTAGCTGTCTGATATTGTGTTCTTGTGTATGTCTTAACAGTTTTCTGATTGTACTCTTGCGCTAATAAAGTGATGGCACAGCTCTATGTGAGCTTAAGTCTAATGTTGTTTATAGAAAGTACGAACTGACAGCATAAAAATGGTATGGTACGTACACTGTAGTTGGAGGAAACATGAGAAAGTTATGCTGCTTTGAAAGTTGATAAACTTGTAAAACCACTCAAGGACCATACACATCTGACATTTGTTCGCTTGCTGACTGTGTGGTGTGTTTTGGGGACAACCCGCCAATAGTGCCTGACTGCCAACATTTGCTAGCGTTTGTAGATGACGGGGTTTCCTCATTGGCTAGAGACATTTCTACTCTGAGCCAATCAGAGAGCATGGACCACGCGGACACTTCTTTGAGAGGAGGGTGGAATAAAGAAACAATGACAGCAAAAAAATAGGGAACTTTCCGGTGAGCCATATTTAATTGAACTAGTTTGCTAGCTGGGTCATTCTACGAAATGAGTGTCCCTTTGCATCCCTTTGATATTTTAAGAAGTAATTGTGCACCATTATTGCTTTTTAAAGCCTGTTACATTCAGCAAAGCGCCCTTTTAATATAGACAACATGGATAATTCCATAAATCATATTTTATACCAATAAAGACTAGCTAAAGTGCAGAAACTCAGTATTTTGAAATGTCTCTCAGTGCGTACTCCGTGAATTCTAGGAAGATTTTAGTATTTTATTAGGATCCGCAATTTGCCACATCTTTCTGGGTTCCAAACAGGAAACAAAACACAACAAATAAAATACATATACAATATAACATGTACTTTAAACTCATTTAACCCCTAAATATATGCAAGATTCACCATCATTGTAAAACACTAGTTATTTTGCTTTGACAAAGTAATTTCTGAGGAGCATTATTTATTTCATGTAATTAGTGATTCATAAAAAAATACAAATAATATGTACCTCATTTTAAGGTCAACCCTGTTCCGTGATCTGAACTGTGATTTTAAAATGGTGAATGTCACATTCTGACCTTTATTTCCTTTGTTTTGTCTTTATTTAGTATGGTCATGGCGTGATTTGGGGTGGGCAGTCTATGTTTGTTTTTCTGGTTTCTGTTTCGGCCTAGTATGGTTCTCAATCAGAGGCAGGTGTCGTTAGTTGTCTCTGATTGAGAATCATACTTAGGCAGCCTGGGTTTCACTGTTGGTTTGTGGGTGTTTGTTTCCGTGTCAGTGTTTGTCACCACACGGTACTGTTTCCGTGTCAGTGTTTGTCGCCACACGGTACTGTTTCCGTGTCAGTGTTTGTCGCCACACGGTACTGTTTCCGTGTCAGTGTTTGTCGCCACACGGTACTGTTTCCGTGTCAGTGTTTGTCACCACACGGTACTGTTTCCGTGTCAGTGTTTGTCACCACACGGTACTGTTTCCGTGTCAGTGTTTGTCACCACACGGTACTGTTTCCGTGTCAGTGTTTGTCACCACACGGTACTGTTTCGGTTTCTTCACGTTTCTTTTGTTATTTTTGTATTCCGTGTTCAGTGCTTTCTTTGATTAAATTTATGGACACTTACCACGCTGCATCTTGGTCCGATCCTTACTCCTCTTCAGACGAAGAGGAGATCTGCCGTTACAGTGAAACTATTTCCTTTTAAAAACAAAAAATGTAAAAAAAAACATTTAACTAATATCCAAATCATAGAGCTAGTTCTACCCTTTTTGGCTATTTTCTGTTTTTTTGTGCTGGAAAACTGAGTGGGTCGATAACACATCAAGCATCACAGCGTAGCATCGATGTTACCCATAGACAGACAGGCTGGAATTGTTTTTTACATGTATTTATTAACTTGCATTCATTTGGCACTCCCTGATGCACTCAAGTTTCCAATCCCCCTGTCACAAGAATATTTATGTCTGATTTAAAATGAAATCATCAACCCTGTTACTTTATTTGGCACAATATAGATATAGCAGTTTCGTTGCTAAGATCGGAATGAAATGTCTTTAGTTATTCAGTAACCCCATGAAATAACGTAATTGGCTGAGGTTCTGAGGCGCTGGGGCATCCAAGATAGGCTTGACCTTGGACAGAGCTCTATGAAAGCCTGTGGCATCGATGATATGGCCGAGGTATTCAACCAATGATTGGAAGGATGGACATTTTGTCGTTGCGAACTCGCAGTCTGTAGTCCTTCAATATCTGTAAGGTCACATCCAGGTTCTGGAGGTGGTCCTCTTGATCTTTTCCAGTAATGAGGATGTCATGCAGGTAGTGTTGTTCTCCTGGCAATCCATTCAAGATCTGGAACAGCGCTGGCGTGATTCCAAACGGTAGACGAGAGTACCTGAAGAGATCCTTGTGTGTCACAACGGTCAGTGCATCCTTTGAATATTCATCCATGTGCATCTGCAAGTAGGCTTGTCAGAGGTTGATTTTTCTGAACTTTTGTCGCCCAGCTAAACAACCCGCGAAAAGGTAGTCTGTGTGGTAGCGGACACTGCTCAGCAGATAACACAGAGTGAACTGTGACTTTTTAAAGTCTCCACATATCCCTGGTTCCACCATCCTTCTTAACTCTTAAGTCGACCCCCTCCTTTTTCGAAAATTCTGTTAAAAATCGCGCAACATTTCAGCGCCCTGCTACTCATGCCAGGAATATAGTATATGCATATGATTAGTATGTGTGTATAGAAAACACTCTGACGTTTCTAAAACTGGTTAAATCACGGCTGTGACTTGAACAGAGCGTGTATTTCAGCGAAAAGCGCAAGAAAATCTGGTCACTGAAAACTGAAAAAAGTATCAATCCGCCACTTCCACCGATTGTTAAATGGAAACTAAATTACATAGGGCAGAGATTGCAATTCCTACAGCTTCCACACGATGTCGCCAGTCTCGTCATTTCCGGGTTGTTTATTTCTTGGTCAAACCAACCTGAGAGATCACTTTCCATCCGGTCTCCGACTGGAAGGTATGGAAGAAAGATTTTGGAAGATGATTTGAAATCGTGGAGCTATTGAATACACATCGCCCTGTGATCATTTTGATAGATTATTAACGTTTACTGATACCTAAAGTTGGATTAGAAAAGTATTTCGAAGTGTTTTGTGAAAGTTTATCGTCAACTTTTTTAATTAAAAAAAATGACATAGATGGCTATTTTAGGTATATATGGACCGATTTAATCGAAAAAAAGACCTAATAGTGATGTTTATGGGGGATATAGGAGTGCCAACAAAGAAGATCTTCAAAGGTAATGAAAGTTTTATATTTTATTTATGCTATTTGGGTAGCGCCGGCTACGCGAAATCTTTTGTTTACGTAGCATTCAGGTATTTCGGGGTGTTGCATGTTCTCTTATAATAGCTTCTCATGCTTTCGCCGAAAAGCATTTTAAAAATCTGACTTGTTGCCTGGATTCACAACGAGTGTAGCTTTAATTCCATACCCTGCATGTGTATTTTAATGAACGTTTGAGTTTTAACGAGTGCTATTAGCATGTAGCATAGCGCATTTGCATTTCCAGATGTCTAGTTGGGACGTTTTCGTCTCAGGTAGGAGCAAGGGGTTTAAGGAATGGTACGATGGGTGTAGCCCATTCATTCACGCTAACCAGCTCTAGCACTTTGTTCTTGACTAGAGCGTCCTAGTCAGCCTTGACTTTTGGTCTGATAGCATTTCAGAAACGTTGGTTAACTGTCTGGCTTAATATTAATGTAATGTCTTTCATACTACCCAGCTCTCCATGAAATACTTATCTTTAAGATGGCAGGTAGATCTGTGTCTCCATGTGTGATTGTATGCACCGTGTGATTTTCTCCAGCCACGAATGTCCCAGTAGTGATGGATAGTCTCCTTTCACACGTAGAGTGGCAGCTTTTCAGTTTGCCCGTTCAACGGAACTCTGACCTCAGTGATGTCTCCCAGCTACAGATTCACCTGGATAAGTCTTCAACATGATATGTGCTGGCTGAAGTGGAAGGAGTTTCAATGTCTTTATGTAGACTGTGTCTGACATAAGAGATACAGCTGCCCTATGTCAAACTCCATACGCACCGGCTGCCCCCTAGCAAGGTGCAGCTCCCCAGCTACAGTCAGTATATCCAGTGTGACTTCCTCGTCTGAGTGACTCACATCTGTGTTCTCCTGCTCAAGAGCATGAACATGTCCCTTTTCCTTTCATTGGAATGTCTCTCTATTTTTGTTTCTGCAGGCTCGTTTGATGTGGCCCTTTTGCCACGGGCTCAGAAATCCATGTCCTTATACCAGCATGTAGATACCTAATGTCCCACTTTGCCACAGCGGAAGCATGTGCCTCGATTTCCCCGTCTCTGATTTTCAGTTGCAACTCTGAACTCGTCCTGACAAACCCAACTGCTGAGCCTCTTTAGCAGCTAGTTCCATGGACATACTGACTTCAATAGCCTTTGCTAAGGTCAGATTACTTTCAGTCAATAGTCTTTTTTTGTGTAGCTTCACTCCATAGCCTACATACTAGACTGTCTCTAATGGTGTCATTTAGAACATCATGAAACTGCCAGTGCTCTGATAGTTTATTTAATGCAGTTTCAAACATTGTCACTGATTCTCCCTCTTCCTGATTTCTTCCATGAAACCTAAACCTTTCAGCAATAACTAGTGGTTTTGGTGAAAAGTGTCCTTTCAGTATTTCCACAATATCCCCATACATCTTATTACCTGGCCTGTCTGTCTGTAGAAGGCTGCGTAGTAAATTAAATGTCTTTAGCCCCATTACACAACAAAATGTAGGCACACTTTATACCTCATATGTCATTTGCAAGAACAACATTTTCAAACGGTTTCCATCTTCTGTAACCTCTTTAGACATCTACCAACATACTAGCCCAACACATGATACATTTCTGAAATCCTCAAGTTGTTTCCTAATCACACACAAAACACATTTTTACATCATATTCACAGGAGTCAAAACCATATTTTTGTTGGCATTTGGTAGAGTGGGACAGCAGGTTAGATGAACTGACACATCTTTATTATAGACCCAATTGTACCCCGATGACAATGAAAATGTGGGATTAGGGAACATCTGTGGATTTCGGAAATGTATCATGTGTTGGGCCAATATGTTGGTTGATGTCTGAAGAGGTTACAGAAGACAGAAATGCAAAAGGTCTCCCACTTTTTCTGAATTCACTCAAATAACAGTACTAATAACAGTACTACAAGGAAAAAATGTACAGGATATAGTATTACATTAACCAGAGCCCTGCATAACGTAAGTACAGGGGTCCCTAATGTAAACTGGATCACTTTCCTCCATTGGAAAAGTCTATAAGACTGTCCCACTTTAGCTACTACATGCTGTCCTACTTTATCACTTTAGGTAGCTATGGTTGGTAAAATGGGACAAAACATTTCTGAATTACACAAATTTAGACAATGTTGACAACCTTTTTATGTATTTTGATGCACAAGTATATAGTGTGCATATAGCAATTTGTCACAGTGCATTATTTATGACAGTTTTATTACCTTAACATCAAAACTTTAAAAAAACGCTGTGTGCTTCGGGGGGTGAGCATCTTGTTTGAAGCTTGCTCTGCCCCCCTTTATGATATCTCAAC
Organism: Oncorhynchus kisutch; assembly: GCF_002021735.2. Lineage (NCBI taxonomy): Eukaryota > Metazoa > Chordata > Actinopteri > Salmoniformes > Salmonidae > Oncorhynchus > Oncorhynchus kisutch. Next base: position 29,790,048 of record NC_034196.2, read on the forward strand.
AATGAAGTGATTTGATTTTTATCATGTGGAGACCAACCAGATTTTTGTTTTGAGAGCCCATGCTCTTACAATGGAAAGTATAGGGGCATATCCAAATCTCCCAGATTGCAATTCCTATGGCTTCCACTAGATGTGGAAGTCTTTGTTCAAGGTTTCAGGCTTGTTTCTTCCAAAATGAAGAAGAATAAGGAGTTTTAGTACTGTGATACAGACTTAGAAATTCTTGAATGCGCACATCGCTTTCCTATTGAAAATACTTCTTTCCATATGAAATATTATAGTTTAATTACATTTTAGTGTATGTGAGGATAAAATAGAAACATATTTTGACTTGTTTCAGCAAAGTTTAGAGGTAGCTTTTTGGATTCCTTTCTCTGCATGTTGAACGAGTGGATTTCTCAAATTGATGGCACCAACTAAACTGACTTTTTGGTATATAAAGAAGGATTTTATCTAACAAAATGGCACTACATTTTGTAGCTAGGACCCTTTAGATGACAAATCAGAGGAAGAAGTAAGTTCATATTTAATTGCTGTTTGTGAATTTATGGAACCTGTGCTGGTGGATAAATATTTTGATGTGGGGCGCCATCCTCAAACAATCGCATGGCATGCTTTCATTGTAAACGCCTATTGTAAATCGGACAGTGCAGTTAGATTAACAATAATTTAAGCGTTTAACCAGTTTAACACTCTTGTATGTACCTAAATGTTTAATATCAATGATATTTATGATTATTGATTTGAATTGCGGGCCCTCCAATTTCACAGGAAGTTGTCGACAGGTGTCCCGCTAGTGGGACCCCTAGCCCATAACAATACTTTAAACTTTCTCTTGTCAGACCAAGAAGTAAACGCGTTAGGATTAAGCTGTCCCAGTTCACATGATGTCTAACTCTTTCTGAATTCATCATATATGAGCATCACTGCTCAATACTTTCATCAAACCTTCCAATGTTTCCAACAATTCCAGCCATTTTTCATTTCTCAATAGGCTCATGATTGGCACTCACTTCAATATTGTCCTCAAGCACTGCAATGTTTTCCTCAGTCAAGTGATCTTGATTGATTTCACACGCTGACGTTTTATCCTCAAGTTCGCTCATTGTGCAGTTTTTTTATTCTAAAATTCATCGTACAGTTGAATAAATATCCTTTCCTTTAATCACTGTATATTCCTCCCTTTTTAATCATGTTGTTTTCTGCTCTGACATCAGTCTGAAATCCTTTTCTGCTGTCCATGACAATGCTAACTCTCTCTCCTAGATAGCTCGACACTTGCCTCTGCAATACACTATGCTATCATTAGCCTAGACTGTAAAACAGAAAATAACAGTTTTCAACTTGACAGTGGCTTGCGAAAATATTCACCCTCTTGGCATTTTTACTATTTTGTTGCCTTACAACCTAGAATTAAAATTGATTTTTGGGGGGTTTGTATCATTTTATTTACACAACATGCCTACCACTTTGAAGATGCAAAATATTTTTTATTGTGAAACAAACAAGATATAAGACAAAAGAACTGAAAACTTGAGCATGCATAACTTTTCACCCCCCCCCCCCCAAAGTCAATACTTTGTAGAGCCATCTTTTGCAGCAATTACAGCTGCAAGTCTCTTGGGGTATGTCTCTATAAATTTGGCACATCTAGCCACTGGGAGTTTTGCCCATTCTTCAAGGCAAAACTGCTCCAGCTCCTTCAAGTTGGATGGGTTCCGCTGGTGTACAGCAATCTTTAAGTCATACCACAGATTCTCAATTGGATTGAGGTCTGGGCTTTGGCCATTCCAAGACATTTTCATGTTTCCCCTTAAACCACTCGAGTGTTGCTTTAGCAGTATGTTTAGGGTCATACTCCGTTCCAGTCTCAAATCTCTGGAAGACTGAAACAGGTTTCCCTTAAGAATTTCCCTGCATGTAGCGCCATCTATTGTTCCTTCAATTCTGACCAGTTTCCCAGTCCCTGCCGATGAAAAACATGCTGCCACCACCATGCTTCACTGTGGGGATGAGATTCTCGGGGTGATGAAATGTGTTGGATTTGCGCCAGTCATAGCGGGCGGTGCTCTCTTGGCAGGTTTGTTGTGGTGCCATATTCTTTTCATTTTGAATAATGAATTAAATGGTGCTCTGTGGGATGTTCAAAGTTTCGGATATTTTTTTATAACCTAACCCTGATCTCTACTTCTCCACAACTTTGTCCCTGACCTGTTAGGAGAGCTCCTTGGTCTTCATGGTGCCACTTGCTTGGTGGTGCCCCTTGCTTAGGGGTGTTGCAGACTCTGGGGCCTTTCAGAACAGGTGTATATGTACTGAGATCAATTGACAGATCATGTGACACTTAGATTGACTTTATTTAACTAATTATGTGACTTCTGAAGGTAACTGGTTGCACCAGATCTTATTTAGGGGCTTCATAGCAAAGGGAGTGAATACATACGCACACAGTTTTTTCAGTCTAAAAGTTTTTTTTCCATTTCACTTCACCAATTTGGACTATTTTGTCTATGTCCATTACATGAAATCCAAATAAAAATCTATTTAAATTACAGGTTGCAATGCAACAAAATAGGAAAAATGCCAAGGGGATGATTACTTTAGCAAGGCACTGTAAAAACCTGACTTCTTCTGGAAAGAAAAGTTCCTGTAGGTTGAAGACTTACTCGTCACTAATATTTTGTCATATCTTGTGGGTTTCATAATCACGTCTTTATAACAATGGAATAATGATGAGACAGGAGAAATTAATCAGTTCAACCATATATCTGGAACATGCTCATCTTAACACATGCAAAACTCCATGATGCTTTGTGACACAACCCCAATAGACAACAGTAGGAACTAGCACCAAACAACCAGCTTCCTGAATCCCATCACCTATATGTATGAAAAGTACCTTGAGGGGGCAAGAAAAATATCACTAAATAAAATCATAATTATTGATGATGTTGATGATGTTGTTACTGTCTGATGATGAAAAATCTGATGTTGATTACTTTTACTTTTTTAAATCATTTGGCAGGTGACTGTTGTGGACGTAATTATTGATGATGTTGCTGTCTGATTATTTAGAAAAATCTGATGTTGATTTACTGTTACTGTTGTTATCATTAGGCAGGTGACTGTTGTGGACACTGTTGGCTGGAGTGAGTTTTCTGTGCAAGACACTGAGCAGCAGGAGATCAGGAGATGTGCTGAGTTTGCCCCAGACGCTGTGTTGCTGGTGATCCCTGCAGACCTAGTACCTGCGCTCAGTGGACCAACACCTTGGTCTACTGGGGGATACAGTCCAGAGTCCTCACCAACTCAGTGGCCTTGTGGTTAGTGTTCGCCGGCCTTACGTAATGCTTACATTTTCGGACACACTACTGTTGCACTTTTTAAGTGAAATATTTATATTTTTACAAGATAATTTTATCAGAACTCTTATAGGTCTCAGCAAACTGTTCAGGAATGTCCTAAAATGTTGACATTGATATAACATTTTAGACTGTAAAGACACATTCTCATTACAGGTGCAGCTCAGCTGCTCTCAGAGTTGAGGATGGTGCTTCTGGGGGAGGGGAATGCTGTCAAGAGCTCTACAGGAAACACCATCCTGGACATAAATGCATTTGGGCAGTGGACCTCCAAGCACCAGAAGGCACAGGCTGAGGTGGTAGGAAGCAGAGTGGTGGTGGTAGACACTTCTGGCTGACAGAAGAATTCCACAGCTTTCTCACCCGAGCAAGATATTGTGGACTGGGTTTGTCAGTGTTCCCCAAACTTCATGCTCTCCTCCTGGTCATTAACGTGCTCATCATTCACAGACCCCCAGTGGAGGTCTGTGGAGCGACGAACGGGGCTACTAGGGAAGACCATGGTGCTGTTCACTGGAGCAGACATACTGCAGGGCACAATTATAGAGTAAAAGAAAAAAGCATTCAAAATCTTTTAAGAATTTGTGGGAACAGATATCACATTTTCAACTATAGGAACAGGGGGAATAGCTCTCAGGTCAAAGAGCTACTGGAGGATACCGAGAAGATGGCCCTGAAAACATTGAAATATTCTGCCTCCTCTCTTTTCTGCCACAATGTTAGACTGTCTATCTTCTCCAGCAGCTCTTTGACTTGGGAGTAGTCTTCAAACATCTTCTTGCTGAAAACATGGTACCTGTCTCCACATCTACCAAGCCATTAGAGATCTTCACCCGTTTTCAATGTGCTCCTCTATAGTATTGTCTCCCAGCTGATCCCCTCTGGTGAAGAGAACTATGTTGTTTATCCACACCTTCTCTGCGAGGCAGGCAAGTTGCTCCTCTATTGCAGCTCTTTGTGTCTCTGTGACAGGACTTCTTAAGTCAACAACAATAAGGAATGTGTGGGGCCCAGGGCCACAGAGACACACATCTCTCTATCTCTGATGTGATCAGTTCTGGGCTCTTGGTGAAAGCAGAAGGATAAGTGTGCAGCGAATTCTAAAAGATGAAAAGCTGAAATGAGTGTAACATCCTGGCATTTAAAGCATACTCGATTTTCTAGATTTCACATGCTATAAAACATTCCATTTTTGCATACCTAAAATGCCTACTATATAGAATGCAAGTATGGGTATTCGGACGTGGCCATTGTCTTTTTTCACCAAGAACATTATTTGAAGATAAATAACCATAGACACTTGAGTATTTCACATTTAAAAAACAGTAAGATATTTCCCTACTAATTATTAATTTGTATACTCAACTAAATACTATATACTTTACATATACTCTTGTGTACTATAGTTTTTAAACACTATGATTTGTCCCCTGAAGCTAATGTAACCCACTATATTGCGCTTTTCAGTGGACGGAGATACTCCAGCCTCCTCAGAAGGACATCAGAAGGCCAAACCGGAGAAAACAGCAGGGAGATCACCACTTGGATGGTGGACAATCTTCAATGGGGTCAGAGTACAGGAGTGAGATATAGAAGGAGAAACATTTAGGAGTGGGAGAGAGAGAAATGAGGAGCTGGAATGAGATTGCCAGGGAGTTGTCATCAAATATAGCAGTGAGTTTTTGAGATCATGTTGAGAACAGAGAGCTTACTGGAGTTGTGACTTAAAAACTACTATCACCAGTATCAATATCATGTTCTTTGTTATTGTCAATGTCATTGGTCACCATACTGTTACTGGTTTAATATAGTGGCTCTATATGTCCTGTAAATATTGATTTCACTCAATGTATTTATTTGAAGGATAAATAATACACTGAGTTAGCAACACCTTCCTAATTGTATTTATTTTTATTTTACCTTTATTTAACCAGGTAGGCAAGTTGAGAACAAGTTCTCATTTACAATTGCGACCTGGCCAAGATAAAGCAAAGCAGTTCGACAGATAAAACGACACAGAGTTACACATGGAGTAAAAACAAACATACAGTCAATAATGCAGTATAAACAAGTCTATATACAATGTGAGCAAATGAGGTGAGAAGGGAGGTAAAGGCAAAAAAGGCCATGATGGCAAAGTAAATACAATATAGCAAGTAAAATACTGGAATGGTAGTTTTGCAATGGAAGAATGTGCAAAGTAGAAATAAAAAATAATGGGGTGCAAAGGAGCAAAATAAATAAATAAATTAAAATTAAATACAGTTGGGAACGAGGTAGTTGTTTGGGCTAAATTATAGGTGGGCTATGTACAGGTGCAGTAATCTGTGAGCTGCTCTGACAGTTGGTGCTTAAAGCTAGTGAGGGAGATAAGTGTTTCCAGTTTCAGAGATTTTTGTAGTTCGTTCCAGTCATTGGCAGCAGAGAACTGGAAGGAGAGGCGGCCAAAGAAATAATATTGAGTTGCACCACCTTTTACAACCAGAACAGCCTCAATATGTCGGGCATGGATCAAGGTGTGGAAAGCGTTGCACAGGGAGGCTGGCCCATGTTGACTCCAATGCTTCCCACAATTGTGTGAAGTTGTCGGGATGTCCTTTGGTCCACCACCCATTCTTGATACACATGGGAAACTGTTGAGCATGAAAAACCCAGCAGTATTGCAGTTCTTGACACACTCAAACCGGTGAGCTACTACTACCTACTACCATACCCTGTTCAAAGGCACTGAAATCTTTTGTCTTGCCCATTCACCCTGTGAATGACACATAATCACAATCCATGACTCAACTGTCTCAGGGCTTAAAAATCCTTCTTTAACCTGTTTCCTCCCCTTCATCTACACTTATTGAAGTGTATTTAACAAGTGACATCAATAAGGGATCATAGATTTCACCTGGTCAGTCATGGAAAGAACAGGTGTTCATAATGTTTTGTATACCCTGTGTATGTTTCTGTGAGGAAAAAGCTATATTCTATTAGCCTATGTATTCAGTTATTAGAATAAAAGCATAGCCATGCCAATTGTATCATCTGACAATTTTTTAAATTAATCTACAACAAAACTAAAAACATTTTCAAACCCAACCTTACTTCTTTACAAAAGCTTTTCTCACAAGCTTAGACTTGATGTTCATATAGAGCTTGCCAGCTTGTAGTCCTAAAAAACGGAAATTAGTTAGCATTTTATACATCTAGTTAGTAAAAGGAGAAAGAATAGGATTTTGGAATAAACTCAGAAAATAAGGTCTGAGGTTAAAACCAGCTTGGGAAATCTTGTATGTTTTGTTCTATGAGATAATATCAGTCAGTTAACATGACCTTTATGAATTTTGAAGCTTTAGTGTGATTTATGTGCTTGTTTTGATTTACATAAATGCTTAGAAATTCCCAGTAGGCGACCATTAGTTGATGAAGATAGAACAAAATGTATAATAAGATCTCCTAAGCCTGTGTTTATTATATATCTTATTTTCGCCATTTATCCAAAACCTCTAAAAAAATATAAAAAATACCCATAGGCTTTGGCCAACGTGCCAAGGCGGAGTTAGCCGCCATTAGTGCCTACGAAAATAAGCCATTACATTACATGTGGTCCCATGTGGCTCAGTTGGTAGAGCATGGCACGTGCAACACCAGAGCTGTGTTCAAATATTCATACTATCCACACTAACCGTACTATTTGTGACGTGAATTTAGTATATAGTATGCTTATTGGTCATAGTATTGATATAGTTAGTATGCCAAAAATTCCCAGATGTCGTGCTAAGTTTGCCAAAATATGAAGTATACACGAGGAGGACACTATTTCCGTACTTTAGGGCCCATAATGCAATTCTTCAGGAATTGGGCTTGGCGTCACATCATTTTCAGATTTGAAGAAAAATATGCAACTGAAGTCCAACGATAGCTGATACAAATTCATTGCTTTAACTATTTATGACAAATGTTAACAAAATGTTGAGCAATGTAATAAAGTAATTACTTTTCAAATAAATTACCGTACACGTTATGTTGGCTGACAATTTGTTAGCTACTCTGTCCTTATGGCATATCATTACAGCAGTATGTACCGGTATGTTGGCTAATCACCTTACGTTAGTTGGCTACTTATACATCAAACTTACCAGTATATTATGTATGGGCTATCTAACTAACTACCCAATGTTTATTGATTATTCCAGTCATTCTTAGCTTAGCTAAATGATATAGTAATTGTGCGTTTTCAATGGACGTTCGGAAGCTTTCATAAATTTGCTCTGGCTACCTACTCCGATTTTGATTTCAGAGCCCTCATGCAGTGTTGCCAACTAATTTTCAGGGTAAATTGCTAGAGGCAGATTGATTTGTTGCTAAATTACATTGTGATGTCATTACGTAGAATACACAATAACGTTACTCAAATTGACTGGCCATCTCAACGAAAAATATGATTTGACATTTGTTCAGGTACAGACTCCCACTCTTTTCTGTGCTTCTGGCTGTTGTTAGAAATTGGATATGTAGACGGGCGAGTCGGTCAAGGATCGATTCAGACAAGGTGGTAAATTGTATGACAAGCAACAGTTTATTCAGAGTGAAGATATCTAGAACAGCGTAATTATGGCTCTCCCGCTGGTTCGTACGGAACTGCAGACAAAGAGACCGATACAATCAGTACACCACTTATATATAGAACAGAAAGTAGGTTGATTCTGGAAGATCGGATCTTTGGATTGGTTCAGCTGGGGTGTAGTCTGTAGTCTTCCGCCATTGGCTCAGTTGTCTGTCCGTCATCGTAGAATCCTCTTCGGGCACACAATGTTCAGCTACAACTGAGATTATGTGTGTGCGCGCTGGTTTTGTCAATTAGTGTAATGCGGGAGCTATCCTGTAGGGGACCCCACAGGCTTTACTTTGAGTTGTAGCCCTTTATTAACAATAGTTTGGTCACCTGCATAAGAAATAGCATTTCTCTACACTGTACACATTTGATTGAGAAATGTTATAAGTTCTGTTCAAGATCAAACATTCGTGACAAACTATATTCATTGGGTTTGTCTCGTCGAACCTGTACTACTGCTGCTGCAGTCAGCCAACAATGTTTTACAATTTGCTGAAATTGCTGCTCGCCTGCTGCCTGTGCACGTGCTGAGCGCCTGCTGCTGACGTCACTCACAATGCCCTTTTGGAGCCAGGCACGTGTGTTGTGACTGAGTGTGTGACAGAGAAAATTGTTTTTGTGTCATGCGTGCATTTTAGCCACTTTTCAAAAGTTGCTAAAAGTTCAAAATAAATTTTTAAAAGTAGCTACATTTGTTGCTAGGTGCTGTTTGAAAAAAACTTTGCGAGGGTAGTCTGAAAAGTTGCTAAATCTAGCAACAAAATTGCTAAATTGGCATCACTGCACTCATGTGAGCACAGAATAATGCACAGAATAATGAATTTGGCCGGTGTCAGATAGTCAGTAAAAAATTGTTTTTAAATTGTTGCCAGTAACACAGTTAATCACCAACGCTCTAGATAACATGAAAACTGCTCTAAAAAAAAAAAAAAAAAAAATGCGTAACGCTCTTTACAAACGGACAATCTGACAATGCTCTGAATGTATGAGCGCACTCTGGCAACACAGTCATAAAATGTCTAACAAGTCATCTGTTTATGCTAACTAGCTAGCAAGAGGTTGCATAGCAACAGCATCAACTTCCGGTAGTCCGGAGAAGAGCTAGACGCTCAACTGAAAGGATACTGTTTCGTCTACAGTACACTAAAATGAACTAATAGTATTTAGTATGTAGTATATACTCATTAAGTATGTAGTATACAATATGTTAGTACAGTTATTCGAACACAGCTCAGGGTTGAGCTCAATTTCCGGGGGTGACCACTATGGAAAAAACACACAAATGTATTCTACTATTGTAAGTTGCTCTGGATAAGAGCGTCTGCTAAATGACAACAAATGTAAAAATCTCTTAGGCAATATACCACTTAAACTAGAATAATATGTGAAGTGTTAGAAGTCCAAAGTTATTGGATGTGTGTGATGAGTACCCTACAGTAGCAGTGCCCTCTAATGGCATTGCAATATTACTGCAGCACTTGACAATTTCAAAATAGTGGCTGTAGTGTCCCCATCTAACCTACAAAGCCCAGTCAGTCACTCATTCACGGACATAAATCAGTTAGGACATACTGACCCCTTCCACATCCATCTGCTGACCTTTGGGGTAAAGTAGATTATTGGTAAATCCACAGGAACAAAACCTTGCTTAGCAATGTCGGCATTTCCTTTGTGAGGCCTTGATGCCAGAATTGGGGACTAACCCCCATTCTATCTTCAGCGAGGTAAGCGAGTATGGCTGCATCAAATTATAGAATGGTTTAACCAGCCAATGCTGGTTAAACCATTCTATAATTTGATGCAGCCATACTCGTATGTAAGTCTCAGAGGAAGCAAACAAAACTTCCTCTGACAATTGTACCATGATAAGTCAATCCCCTCAGACTGGGCCTGTTTGAGAAAAATGTTCAGTCAGTCAGTGTACACTATGTTCACTGTGTGTGTGTGTCTATAAACCAGAGCTCAGTACAGTATCCAATGTAAACAGTGACCAGACTGCTTTAATGTTCCGTCTGGGACCTGAACAGCTGGACCTTTATTCTCTGTGCTCTGTGTACCCAGGGGATGTGTTTAATGTGGACACAGCTTCCTCTCTGGATCTAAGAGCCACGGATCACTGGCTAAAAATGCATAAACACAACAAACGACAGTATACATTGAATTTGAGTGGTAGTGCATGCTCCTAATCTCTTCTTCACATAAGGCAAAAAAAACTGAAAATATGGATAGGGTATATGAATGTGGAAATAGATTAAATATGTCTTTCAATAAACATTCTCTTAAAAAAAATATGAACTGTAAAAGCTCCCACCCCACCATCAAATTCAGACTTGTACGTACAACGTATACAGTTGAAGTCAGAAGTTTACATACACTTAGGTTGGAGTCATTAAAACTAGTTTTTCAACCACTCCACAAATTTCTTGTTTACAAACTATAGTTTTGGCAAGTCGGTTAGGACATCTACTTTGTGCATGACAATTTTTTCCCAAAATTGTTTACAGATTATTTCATTTATAATTCACTGTATCACCATTCCAGTGGGTCCGAGGTTTACATACAGTAAGTTGACTGCGCCTTTAAACAGCTTGGAAAATTCCAGAAAATGATGTCATGGCTTTAGAAGCTTCTGATAGGCAAATTGACATAATTTGAGTCAATTGGAGCTATACCTGTGGATGTATTTCAAGGCCAACCTTCAAACGGAGTGTCTCTTGTTGTAGTTATTGTTACATATAGAGACAGATATGACACTATTGTGCAAAGATAGGTATACATAGACCACAAACAAAAAGCGGACAGGAAACCAAAGATTAAACAGACATAAGTGTAATGGCCGAAGCCATACGTGCCTTAAAGTGCATAAGGGCTTAGGGCAAAGAGGAGGAGGTGACCCTTAAATACATGATCTATTATGGAAAAAGCAGGACACCATTATAAAGATTAGATAGAGAGGAACAAACATAAGTGCTTAGGGTAAAGGCCATAAGTGCTTAGGGTAAAGGCCATAAGTGCTTAGGGTAAAGGCCATAAGTGCTTAGGGTAAAGGCCATAAGTGCTTAGGGTAAAGGACATAAGTGCTTAGGGTAAAGGACATAAGTGCTTAGGGTAAAGGACATAAGTGCTTAGGGTAAAGGACATAAGTGCTTAAGGTAAAGGACATAAGTGCTTAGGGTAAAGGACATAAGTGCTTAGGGTAAAGGACATAAGTGCTTAGGGTAAGACAGACATATATTAATTTTAGGACACGAGAGGGTCCTGCCACCATTGTAATCTAATCAAGAGCGGATACAGGCGTTATTAGGCATGAACATGGAGGAAGCCTGGACTGAAAGATAATGGTGGCCGATGACCTGAGGGAAGTAACTCCATTAACATATGGAATGGACTCAGATACTGTGTGTGTATAAATACAGAGCCAGTGCTCTGGGAAGGTGTGTGTTCCGCAGACTATCTAGGCTTCTGATATGTTTGTATTAAAAGCCTATATTGAATTCACAGGTTCTTGTAAGTATTATATTTTGTAACGATCCTCCACGACACTCTTTGCTTGACATCATGGGAAAATCAAAAGAAATCAGCCAAGACCTCAGAAAAAAAATTGTAGACCTCCACAAGTCTGGTTCATCCTTGGGAGCAATTTCCAAATGCCTGAAGGTACCACGTTTATCTGTACAAACAATAGTACGCAAGTATAAACACCATGGGACCATGCAGCCGTCATGAACGTACTTTGGTGTCAAAGTGCAAATCAATCCCAGAACAACAGCAAAGGGCCTTGTGAAGATGCTGGAGGAAACAGGTACAAAAGTTTCTATTTCCACAGTAAAATGAGTCCTATATCACATTAACTGAAAGGCCCCTCAGAAAGGAAGAAGCCACTGCCCAAAAAAACAGACTATGGTTTGCAACTGCACATGGGGACAAAGATCGTACTCTTTTTTTTTTCCTGCTGCAGGAGGGATTGGTTCACTTCACAAAATAGATGGCATCATGAGGCGGGAAAATTATGTGGAAATATCGAAGCAAAATTTAAAGGCGATGCTACCAAATACTAATTGAGTTTATGTAAACTACTGACCCACTGGGATTGTGATGAAATAAATAAAAGCTGAAATAAATAATTCTCTCTATTATTATTCTGACATTTCACATTCTTAAAATAAAGTGGTGATCCTAACTGACCTAAGACAGGGAATTTTTACTTGGATTAAATGTCAGGAATTGTGAAAAACAGAGTTTAAATGTATTTGGTTAAAGGTGTATGTAAACTTCCGACATAAACTGTATGTATCACCTTAAGGAATAAGGAACGCATTTGGGCCATCATATATTACAAAAAGTTATCCTTAGAACACAAATCTCAAACAGTGTTCAAGATTCCCTCTCAAAATGCAGTGCAATCAGCTTTTTGGTTCACAGTGAAACGGTAAACAGAGGTGCTCTGTCATCAAGAGAGAAACCAGATAAGTAAAAGGAATGTGATTTAATCTAACATGAATCTGATGTTTTAGGAATACAATGCAATATAAATTATTTAAAATAAACAGTCTAATGTAACTAATACCTTGAATCAACACTGAATATTATGATTTCATGTTGAATGTTTTTCCGAGATAATTATCTGCAGATCTGGAGCTACAAACTCTTTCAGCTCTGACAAACTGACATTGAACGTTAGAGGTCATGTCAAGCTCGGAATTTCAATGGTAACAACAGGACCTGTATAAAACAGCCAAAACAACTCTGAGTCAATATCAATGTCATGGTGGGAGGAGCTAAACATTTAGTATCTGTGGATCAAGTTCAAAAGCAAGAGTTTGAACTTGGAACCCCTCAAGCCAATCCAAAGCTTGCTGGTTCCCAGCCAATCGCTGTTGCCTTACTCTCCAGTTAACCAATAGATTGGAGATTCACGGCCAATAAGATCACAAGTCATTGAGGATATTCTCCCTCATTGGTCAGTCGTCAGGAACAGCCTCATCCACCCACTTCAAATAGGGCAGGCTCCCGTCCTCCACAGGGAAACTAATCACCTCTGGAATCTCATAGGGATGCACAGACCTGGGGAGGAGCAACAACACATACATTATGTAGCAGGTGCCTAAGTTAGCTTTGCTACTGCCTTCCTGAGACCTGAAGTTCTGTTTCCCGAGACCCAACTGCTTGGGATCATTTCTATAAAAAAACAAATGTAACTTACTTGACATAGTCTATGAGCCTTTGGGTCTTCGAGGTCCTCGTCTTCACCAACTACAATACAGAAAAATCCTAGCTATTACTCTGGAAAGTTGGTTTCAACAACCAGTGTAATACTGAACGACCAGCCAGAGACATGAAAGCATAGCTCTACTAAATAACTTTACCATCAGAATTTCCGTCGCATCTTGAATCTCCCCTTTCCAGTAATACCTATGGGACAAAAAGAAAAACCTTTGGGACATTCACAGTAGTAAACTGTACATGGGTTGTTCAATGAAACGAGTGCCTTTGATATTTTAAGTAGATATTGAGCGCAAATATTGAATTTTAAAAGCATGTTATTAAATGATGTGCCCTTTAATATAGACCACATGGAACATTCAATAAAATGCAGCATTTTGACATGTCCCTTTGTACATCCTCTGTGACTTCTAGGAAGATTTTAACTCACTTAACCCCAACATTTATTCAAGTTTACACCACCATTGTAGTTATTTTGTTCCTTTGACAGTCATTTCTGAAGATTATTATTCATTTCATGTGATTCATATTAAGGTTAAAAAAAACACAAAAAAAACATGTCCCTCATTTTAAGGTCGACCCTGCTATGTGAACTGTTATGCGAAATCATAGTGGAAAGCAGGTGAGCTGGTTCTACTCTTTTTGACCATTTTCTGGTGTTTTGTGGTGGGAAAATGAGCAGGTCAAGCATAACACATTAACCCTATTACAGGCTAGAAATGTTTGAACAATTTAATGTCCAGTTTTGTGAAGTTTGCATTTAATTACCACTCCCTGTTACACACAACAAGCTTCCAATCCTCCTGTCACAATTGGATTTATGGATGTATTAAGACGATGTCGTCAACCCAGTTATGGTAAACCATGTTACTTTATTTGGCACTTAATAGGCACATACTATAGTCTTTTATTTAACATTTGAGATGGGAAAATAGTTTTTATGAAGTTGAACGTGCTTTTTATGACAATGTTAAAATTAGGTGAAATAAAATAAATTAACCAATTTACACTATTCAAAAGGCACCTATTTGGTGGAACGACCCACATACGCAGATGTAGTAAACGGTGTACTTCTGTGTAGTGTGATAGGCTAAATAATGCTCTTCAATGATAGAATAGTTTTTCTCCAACATTAATCTCTACCAGGAAGTTCGTCTCAAGACAAGCAAGCCTATCAGTGTACACATACACTTTGATTGACAGCTGTCCGATATTCACAGTTTCTCTACAGTGCCAAAGTCACACAATGGCCTGTTAATGTGAGGGTTCTTCACCTGTTTCTGGCCTGGTGGCTGTTGCTGTATCTTAATCCATCTTAGGTCAATAATAAGAAGAATGTGTGTTGGTTCTTGTATGCTTGTCAATGGTTAACCAGCTACTCAACAGGGTGCTACTGGATTTTCACCTTCAGGAAACAGAACAGCAGTGCCCTGCTACTAAAATAGTTACTTATCAATCAGTTAAAGCAAGAGCTCCAGAAGACTATTAGTATTCAAATGACTGTTGGTCTGTTTTACAAGTGTTTCATTAACGTTCGACAAACTTTCCTTATCTGACTCTCACCTTCTTTTGTTGACTCAATCACTATGTGATTATGCATTTACAGGCTTATAGACTTTAGAGAGAAACTTTCCCACTCTCCTACTAGTGGTGAGAGTAATTTACATTCAGACAACTAAACCAAAACAGTGGTTTGCACAATTTAGACAGAAACTTTCCCACTCCCTTAGAAGCTGTTGGGGATGCTGCGAATTTTCGCAGCTTTTTGTTAAAAATCGCGCAACATTTCAACGTCCTGCTACTCATGCCAGGAATATAGTATATGCATATGATTAGTATGGATGGTTGGATAGAAAACACTCTGAAGTCTCTAAAACTGGTTAAATCATGTCTGTGGCTATAACAGAACGTGTTTAGGAGTAAAAATCCCAAGGAAAACTGTTCACAAAAAAAAAAAATCATCCGCCAGTCTATGTATTGTCTATGGCAAGAGAAAATAGATAGAATCCCGTTTACAATGCCTACAGCTTCCACACGATGTCGCCAGTACTGGCATTTCATTGCTAGTTTATCCTTGGTGTGATGACGATTAGGCACTTCCTGTCTTGGGGTACACCGAGGAAGTTATGAAAGGGAAAAAATGGACGATGATTTCAAGACTTGCTGCTATCGAATACAGATCGCCCCGTGATCAATTTTATCGATTATTAACGTTTATTAATACCTAAAGTTGGTTTACAAAAGTAGTTTGAAGTGTTTTGTAAAAGTTTATAGGCAACTTTTTTATTTAAAAAAAATGACGTTGCGTTTTGGAAAGGCGCTTTTTCCTGGATCAGACGGGCTTCATAAAATGGACATTTTGGGTATACAATGACGGATTTAATCGGGAAAAAGACCCAACTGTGATGTTTATGGGACATATAGGAGTGCCAACAAAGAAGCTCGTCAAAGGTAATGAATGTTTTATATTTTATTTCTGCGTTTTGTGTAGCGCCGGCTACGCTAACTCTTTTGTTTATGTCTCGTTCAGGTATTTCGGGGGTGCATGCTATCAGATAATAACTTCATGCTTTCGCCAAAAAGCATTTTACAAATCTGACATGTTGGCTAGATTCACAACGAGTGTAGCTTTAATTGAGTACCCTGCATGTGTGTTTTAATGAAAGTTTGAGTTTTATCGAGTACTACAGTTGGCGCTCTGAAATTTCCACTGATTTTGGTCCCTGTACAGGGACCGCAGCCGTAAAAGGTTATTAATGTTGAGAGTAATTTACATTCAAGTAACCACAACAGTGGGAGGGGGCTGTACACATTTATTTTTACAATAAATAAAAAAACATATACATACAAAAACAACATACAGACCGACGCACACAAACATCAATGACATCACACCTGCCCAGATCCACCTGTTCTCACCCCTATTTCCCATGCCCTTTCAATATTTAGATAACGAAGCATATGATTTTTCAATGGAGGATTGGTTGAATTCCATTTTTTTCAAGATAATTAACGAGAATAGTATTTTTCAACCCATCAGATATCTCACTGCACCCTCATGACGTCTTGAAATATGCAGACAGACGGATTAAATGTACATTTACATTGTAATACTTCTGACAGCCAACTTTCTAACTCTGCCCATAACTTTTGAACTTTATAGCATTCCCAGAAGGCATGGATTATTGAGTCATTGTTAGTTTTACAATTAACCCTTGTGTTGTCTTAAGGATAAAAAATGACCTGCCATCCACACCTTTTAAAAAATTTCGCCTGAAATGACATACCCAAATCTAACTGCCTGTAGCTCAGGCCCTGAAGCAAGGATATGCATATTCTTGGTACCATTTGAAAGGAAACACTTTGAAGTTTGTGGAAATGTGAAATGTGAAAGGAATGTAGGAGAATAACACACAATAGATCTGGTAAAAGATACAAGAAAACAACAATCATTATTTTGTATTTTTTTGTACCATCATCTTTGAAATGCAAGAGAAAGGCCATAAAGTATTTTTCCAGCCAAGGTGCAATATACATTTTGCAGTGTATGTGCCATTACATTTATGTTAAATGTTGTATCAAGACTGCTCAAATATGCCTAATTTGTTTATTAATAACTTTTCATGTTCAAAATTGTGCACTCTTCTCAAACAATAGCATGGTATTATTTCACTGTAAAAGCTACTGTAAATTGGACAGTGCAGTTAGATTAGCAAGAATTTAAGCTTTCTGCCAACATCAGATATGTCTATGTCCTGGGAAATGTTCTTGTTAATTACAACCTCATGCTCATCGCATTAGCCTACGTTAGCTCAAACGTCCCGGGGAAGGGACACCGATTCCAAAGAAGGTTAATGAAGCTAGGGGGCACTATTTTTATGTTTGGAAAAATAACGTTCCCAAAGTAAACGGCCTATTTCTCAGGACCAGATGCTTGAATATGCATATAATTGACAGATTAGGATGGAAAACACTCTAAAGTTTCCAAAACGGTCAAAATGTTGTCTGTGAGTATAACAGAACTGATATTGCCCTGAGAAAAATCAAACCAGGAAGCGGCCTCTATTTTGAAAACTTCATGTTCCATAGCCTCCCATTGCTCCATTTAAAGGGATATCAACCAGATTTATTTTCCTATCGCTTCCTCAAGGTGTCAAGTTTGTTTTTAACCTTTATTTAACTAGGCAAGTCAGTTAAGAACAAATTCTTATTTTCAATGACGGCCTAGGAACAGTGGGTTACCTGCCTGTTTAGGGGCAGAACAGATTTGTACCTTGTCAGCTCGGGGGTTTGAACTTGCAACCTTCCGGTTACTAGTCCAACTCTCTAACCACTAGGTTTCCCTGCCCATGCCACCTTTCTCAGTCTTCAGACATAGTTTCAGGCTTTTATTTTGAAGAATGAGCGTGAACAACCACATTGCGTAAGTGGATAGGTGGGGGCTCTCAGAGTGAATTGTGTGTAAAAGAGAAAGGCGGCCATTGTTACTCCCGGTCCTAGTGAAAAGCTGTCCCGGTTGAAATATTATCAAATAGATATTTGAAAAACACCCTGAGGACTGATTATAAAAAACATCTGACATGTTTATGTGGACATTAGGGATATAATTTGGAATTTTTGTCTGCGTTGTAATGACCGCTCTTTACGGTGGATTCCTGGGCATAACGCACCAAACTAACGGAGGTATTTGGATAAAATATCTTTATGGAACAAAAGGAACATTGGTTGTTTCTAGCAGACCACCATAGTCCCTGTGCCCAAGAACACAAAGGCAACCTGCCAAAATGACTATAGACCTGTAGCGCTCACATCCATAGCCATGAAGTGCTTGAAAGGTTGGTAATGCATCACATCAACACCACTACCCCAGAAACCCTAGATCCACTCCAATTTACACACCGCCCAAACAGATCCACAGATGATGCAATCTCTATTGCACTCCACACTACCCTTTCCCACCTGGACAAAAGGAACACTTATGTGAGAATGCTATTCATTGACTACAGCTCAGCTCACCATAGTACCCTCAAAGCGCAACACTAAGCTAAGGATCTGGGGACTAAACACCTCCCTCTGCAATTGTATCCTGGACTTCCTGACGGGCCGCCCCCAGGTAGTAAAGGTAGGTAGCAACACATCTGCCACGCTGATCCTCAACACTGGAGCTCCACAGGGGTGCGTGCTCAGTCCCCTCCTGTACTCCCTGTTCACCCAGGCACGACTCCAACACCATCATTAAGTTTGCAGATGACACAACAGTGGTAGGCCTGATCACAGACAACGATGAGACAACCTATAGGGAGGAGGTCAGAGACCTGGCCGTGTGGTGGCAGAATAACAACCTATCCCTCAACGTAACCAAGACTAAGGAGATGATTGTGGACTACAGGAAAAGGAGGACCAAGCATGCCCCCATTCTCATCGACGGGGCTGTAGTAGAGCAGGTTGAGAGCTTCAAGGTCCTCGGTGTCCACATCAACAAACTAGAATGGTCCAAACACACCAAGACAGTCGTGAAGAGGGCACAACAAAGCCTATTCCCCCTCAGGAAGCTAAAAAGATTTGGCATGGGTCCTGAGATCCTCAAAAGGTTACACAGCTGCAACATCGAGAGCACTGGTTGCATCACTGCCTGGTACGGCAACTGCTCGGCCTCCGACCGCAAGGAACACTACAGAGGGTAGTGCGTACGACCCAGTACATCACTGGGCCTAAGCTGCCTGCCATCCAGGACCTCTCCACCAGGCAGTGTCAGAGGAAGGCCCTAAAAATTGTCAAAGACCCCAGCCATAGACTGTTCTCTCTACTACCGCATGGAAAGCGGTACCGGAGTGTAAAGTCTAGGACAAAAAGGCTTCTCAATAGTTTTTACCCCCAAGCAATAAGACTCCTGAACAGGTAATTAAATGCCCCAAACCCTCTTTTTACGCTGCTGCCACTCTCTGTTTATCATATATGCATAGTCACTTTAACTATACATTCATGTACATACTACTTCAATTGGGCCAACCAACCAGTGCTCCTGCACATTAGCTAACCGGACTATCTGCATTGTGTTCCGCCACCCACCACCCACCAACCCCTCTTTTACGCTACTGCTACTCTCTGTTCATCATATATGCAGTCACTTTAACCATATCTACATGTACATACTACCTCAATTAGCCTGACTAACCGGTGTCTGTATGTAAGATCGCTACTGTTATAGCCTCACTACTGTATATAGCCTGTCTTTTTACTGTTGTTTTAATTCTTTACTTACCTGACATCTTTTTTGCACTATTGGTTAGAGCCTGTAAGTAAGCATTTCACTGTAAGGTCTACACCTGTTGTATTCTGCGCATGTGACAAATAAACTGTGATGTTATTTGATTAGATATTTTTATTTTGTTATAGTGTTCTTAACTATGAAGATGTTAATGTTCTTAGCTTTATCCTTTGAAAAGAGACATGTGTAAAGTTTCAGTCGGTGAGCATGTGTATCTCTTTAGTGCACTTAACAATAAGTCTTGGGTGGCGAGTTGATACAATTCCAAGTCTCAGTAGTTTCCTTAGCAATGGATATCCACACTCAGGAAGGGTGTGTTTGTGTGAGTGTGTGTGGGTTTGTTTGTCTATCCTTGTGGGGACCTAAAATCCCCAAAAGTCCTCACAAGGATAGTAAATTCTCACATCCCAAGTGGACAAAGGCTATTTTAAGCTTATGGGTTAGGTTTAGGGTTACAGGTTTTTTTTTATTTTTATTTAATTTGACCTTTATTTAACTAGGTCAGTCAGTTAAGAACAAATTCTCATTTTCAATGACGGCCTAGGAACAGTGGGTTAACTGCCTGTTCAGGGGCAGAACGACAGATTTGTACCTTGTCAGCTCGGGGATTTGAACTGGCAACCTTCCGGTTACTACTCCAACGCTCTAACCACTAGGCTACCCTGCTACCCCTGAACAGGCGTTTAGGGTTAGGTTTAGGTTTAGGGTTAGGGTTACAGTTCAGGTTACTTGAAACTCTCAACCTGCTATAGGGGCTAGAGTTACAGTTTGGGTTAGGGTAAAGGTAAGGGGTTAGGGTTACAGTTTGGGTTAGGGTAAAGGTAATGGGTTAGTGTTAGGGTTACAGTTTGGGTTAGGGTAAAGGTAAGGGGTTAGTGTTAGGGTTACAGTTTGGGTTAGGGTAAAGATAAGGGGTTAGGGTTACAGTTTGGGTTAGGGTAAAGGTAAGGGGTTAGTTTTAGGGTTAGTGTTACAGTTTGGGTTAGGGTAAATGTAAGGGGTTAGGTTTAGGGTTACAGTTCGTGTTACAGTTTGGCTTAGAGTAAAGGTAAGGTGTTAGGTTTAGGGTTAGTGTTACAGTATGGGTTAGGGTAAATGTAAGGGGTTAGGTTTAGGGTTACAGTTCGTGTTACAGTTTGGCTTAGAGTAAAGGTTAGGGGTTAGATGTAGGGTTACAGTTCGTGTTACTGTTACAGTTTGGCTTAGAGTAAAGGTAAGGGGTTAGGTTTAGGGTTAGTGTTACAGTTTGGGTTACAGTTTGGGTTAGAATAAAGGTAAGGGGTTAGGTTTAGGGTTAGTGTTACAGTTACCTTTACCCTAACCCAAACTGTAACAGTAAGGGTTTAGGTTTAGGGTTACAGTTAGTGTTACAGTTAGGGTTAGAGTAAAGGTAAGGGGTTAGGTTTAGGGTTAGGGTTAAAGTTTGGGTTAGAGTAAAGGTAAGGGGTTAGTGTTAGGGTTACAGTTTGGGTTAGAGTAAAGGTAAGGGGTTAGGTTTAGGGTGAAGGTTACAATTTGGGTTAGAGTAAAGGTTAGGGGTTAGGTTTAGGGTTACAGTTCGTGTTACAGTTTGGGTTACAGTTTGGGTTTGAGTAAAGGTAAGGGGTTAGGGTTAGGGTTAGGGTTACAGTTTGGGTTAGGGTAAAGGTAAGGGGTTAGATTTAGGGTTAGTGTTACAGTTTGGGTTAGAGTAAAGGTAAGGTTTAGGGTTAGGGTTACAGTTTGGATTAGAGTAAAGGTAAGGGGTTAGTGCAGCGTTTCTCCTTTGTGGTCCTGAGGAACGAGTTTGGAAAACCCTGGGTTAGTGGTTAGGTTTAGGGTTATGGGTTAAAGTTGTGTGTGTGTGTGTGTGTATCCTGTATGGCTCAGTTGGTAGAGAATGGTGCTTGCAATGCCATGATTAGCTTCCCTTGGGGCAACCAGTACGGAAAATGTATGTAGTCACTACTGTAAGTGGCTCTGGATAAGAGTATCTGCTAAAATTGAAAACTTTGTGTGAACCAGACTGACACTGGCAGTACTTACATGGTGGAGGTCCTGGGCAGAATATTGATGCATGCTGCCATCCTCCTCTCCATAATGGCTCTGTTGGAGAGAAGAAGACAGAAGGGAGGAGAGGAGAGAGACAGCAACAATTATGATATCATTCAGTTATTTTGCAGATGTGTTGTTATTTTAAAGAATATTCGGCCTATTTAGTATATGGCCCAGGGCCGTGCACAGAGCTTTCAGGAGACACGTGCTGAAACTGTACAAATAAATATCTCGAAATTCGCAGGATGCCTACAACTGCTTCTGTAGCAAAAATGTTACAATTTTTGAGAATAGGCCTTTTTAATTCTGCAACAGCACACTCACTCATCACAAATTGTAAGCAAGCTAGTTACAGTGCCTCCTAAAGACATGATTGACATCGGTGTAACGGCTTTCCTCTTCCTCTTCTGATGAGGAGTAGCAAGGATCAGACGAATACGTAGCGTGGTAAGTATTCATCTTGGTTTTAATAAGAACACTGAACAAAACAATAAACAACAACGTGAAACAAAACCAAAACAGTTCCATGTGGAAACAAACACTGACACGGAAAATAATCACCCACAACTCAAAAGTGAAACCAGGCTACCTAACTATGGTTCTCAATCAGGGACAACGATTGACAGCTGCCTCTAATTGACAACCATACCAGACCAAAAACAGAAATCACAAAACATAGAAAAAGGAACATAGACAACCCACCCTACTCACGCCCTGACCATTCTAAAACAAAGACATAACAACAGAACTAAGTTCAGAACGTGACAATCGGGAAAAGATGGTGAGCTATCAATTGATCATTCATATTGATGATTGATGTAAATCTGCTAGTTAGCTAGCTCAATTTGTTTTTAGAATTGTGATTTATCTCCAATGCTCTTAAATAATAACTTCATAATATACACTAAACAACATCCAACAATTTCAAATATTTTACTGACATACAGTTCATATAAGGAAATCAGTCAAGTGAAATAAATTCATCAGGCTCTATTCTATACATTTCACATGACTGGGAATACAGATATGCATATCTTGGTCAAAGATACCTTAAAAAAAGTAGGGGTGTGGATGAGAACCTTTCAGTGTCTGGTGTGACCACAATTTTCTTCATGCAGCACGACACATCTCCTTCACATAGAGTTGATCAGGCTGTCGACTGTGCCCTGTGGAATGTTGTCCCACTCCTCTTCAATGGCTGTGCGAAGTTGCTGGATATTGGCAGAAACTGGAACACGGTGCCGTACATGTCGATCCAGAGCATCCCAAACACGCTTAATGGGTGACATGTCTGATGAGTATGCAGAACATGGAAAAACATGGACATTTTCTGCTTCCAGGATTTCTGTACGGATCCTTGTGACATCGGGCCATGCATTATCATGCTGAAACAGGAAGTGATGCCGGTGGATGAATGGATGAATGGCATGACCGTGGGCCTCAGGATCTCGAGTATGTCTGCTGAAACGATGTGGCTATGCAAAATCACTTGATGTTTTTGGAACTAGTGAATCTAAGACACTAATGTAAACTCAGATTTTTTTAATATAAATATGAACTTTATCAAACAAAACATGCATGTATTGTGTAACATGAAGTCCTATGAGTGTCATCTGATGAAGATAATTCAAGGTTAGTGATTAATTTTACCTCTATTTCTGCTTTTTGTGAATGCTATATTTCGCTGGAAAATGTCTATGCTTATTGTGGTTTGGTGGAGACCTAACATAATCGTTTGTAGTGCTGTCCCCAGTCCACCTGGCTATGCTGCTGCTCCAGTTTCAACTGTTCTGCCTGCGGCTATGGAATCCTGACCTGTTCACCGGACGTGCTACCAGTCCCAGACCTATTATTTGACCACGCTGGTCATTTATGAACATTTGAACATCTTGGCCATGTTCTGTTGTAATCTCCACCCGGCACAGCCAGAAGAGGACTGGCCACCCCTCATAGCCTGGTTCCTCTCTAGGTTTCTTCCTAGGTTTTTGGCCTTTCTAGGGAGTTTTTCCTAGCCACCGTGCTTCTACACCTGCATTTCTTGCTGTTTGTTGTTTGAGGCTGGGTTTCTGGACAGCACTTTGAGATATCAGCTGATGTACGAAGGGCTATATAAATACATTTGATTTGTTTTAAAGTGTGACCTAGGTTATTCTGATTTTTTTAATGAAGCCCACATACTGTATTCTCAACAATTTGAGACCAATTTGAGACCTCTTATGTGATAGATCTTTTCACACAGCCTCATCATTATTTGTTTAACAATTTATCAATTTCTTTTCTACAGTCTAGCCAAATATGGAAGGTTTGTTTCAATCTGGTAATGTTAAAAATATATTTGAACTAATTTCACTTCTGCAGAAAGTGTCTCACTGCCCTCACGTTTGACCATTTCCTTGTTTCTTTCCTCTGAAATGGTATAATTGTTAAAGAGATTTCCTCTTTTTAATAAGTATCTGGTGAGTGGCAGAATGAGTCAGAAATTATGTTGTAGCTTAGCTGAGAATGTCTGCATGACAACAAATTGTTGTTCTGATACTCTCACTCTGAAAGTTTTAAAGATGCACTATGCAGGAATCGCTCCGCCATTTCCTGGTTGCTAAAATTCGAAATGATCAGTTTATGTGTCAAAACAAGCAAGCATAGTGTAGAGAATCATTGTACCATCTAGCCCACTGGGAAATATATTTAAAAAATATATATATATAGCATTTTCAGCTGTTTGAAGCTGGTGTACAAAATCAAAAGTAAAAGATGCAAATAAACTCAACTTAAGAATGGGACACAAAGAAAAATCACACATTGAATAGATCTACCGCTTTGTTAGATTTGCTTTCAATGAGAATGACAGATCTAAACATTTTTGTGTGAATTTGATCGGGTCGCCCAGAAAGTTACGTATTGCAGCTTTAAATATATATCTATAAATGTTATATTAATTTCAGTTTGTCTACAAATTAATAGTGGATATGTTGGATTTGCGTCTATATCTCAACCAAAACTCAAGGTTAAAGAATAGGACTAAATCAAATTAAATCAAATTTCTGAAGAACAGAAGTTAGGTGATGCAACAGGACAACAACCCAAAAGACAGAAGTAAATCAACAACAGAATGGCTTGAACAGAAGAAAATGCGCCTTCTGGAGTGGCCCAGTCAGTCCTGACCTCAACCCAATTGAGATGCTGTGGCATGACCTCAAGAGACTAGTTCACACCAGGCATCCCAAGAATATTGTGGAACTGAAATAGTTTTGTAAAGAGGAATGATCCAAAATTCCTCCTGACAGTTGTGCAGGTCTGATCCGCAACTACAGAAAACGTTTGGTTGAGGTTATTGCTGCCAAAGGAGGGTCAACCAGTTATTAAATCCAAGGGTTTACATACTTTTCCACCCTGCACTGTGAATGTTTACATGGTGTGTTCAATAAAGACATGTACAATTAGAATTGTTTGCGTGTTATTAGTTTAAGCCGACTGTGTTTGTCTATTGTTGTGACTTAGATGAAGATCAGATAAAATGTTTTGACCAATTTATGCAGAAATCCAGATCATTCGAAAGGGTTCACATACTTTTCATTCCCACTATATACTGTATATATATATTGTCTTTTTTTTGTTGAATCCTGGGTTGAATTGAAATAATAGCTGTATACTTATGCTAAAATGTTTATTATATTCTATTGAGCCATTTACTTTATATTCTTATCTTTTATCATTTATTATTGTTGTTGCATTTTCGAGAAGGAACCTGCAAGGAAGCATTTCGTTGGACTGTAATAATTAATAAATAAGTAGTAATTTTTATTAATTTATTCTATTTAGTGAGACACACATTTAGTGAGACGCACACAGACGAAACATAATTTCCCTCCCATCTAAATGATTCTGTCCTAAAAGAGTTTTTCAACACTGCCGTGCCGCTCAGCCTCTCTAACCACTAACTCAATATCTAGGGTGAAGGTACCCAGGTTAGGACAAGATAATAATTCCATGAGGAAGCTTTTGAAAATAAACAGATTCATGGAACCAGCACCAACTAGCATCGCTGGTCCCATTGTTGAGAATTCTTCCTCATTTATGCAATGCATTATGGCATATTAGAATCTTCTTGTTTTAACCTCTATCTTCAACCTAGCTCATTCTCAGAAAATGCTCTAACCCTAACTCTACCTCATCAAAAGATGACAAAGTGTTTGAGTGATCCTGTTTCACACAGTCGAAGTTGTGTTCAAGGTTTTTCCCCTCATTTTGTTTGGGTGCATGATGTTGTTAGGTAAACACAACCATCACATTGATTGGCCTAGAAGCATTTCACCACTGTGTGTAGTTTGTGTGTGGTGGGGTAGTATTGTTTAGTTACAGTGTGATAATGGTAGGCTGGACTGTAGCCTACCGGCCGATGTCCTTGGCTGTCTGTTCGTTGGGGCAGTTGACGAGGAGAACAGAGTGGTGTCCAGGTAGATAGCTCCCTGTAAAGGAAGAATGGAGCTTTCCACCCAGGAACCTCAGCATGGGATACATAGACATGGTCAACACCATTCCCTGGAGAAGAGGGAGGAGGAGGAACAGCAACATAATTCATTTCCCACCCACCTTGTGATCAGAATTTTTGTATTTAACCTTTATTTAACCAGGCAAGTCAATTAAGAACAAATTCTTATTTTCAATGTCGGCCTGACAAGAGGCAAAAGGCCTCCTGTGGGGACGGGGGATACATTTTTTTTAAAACAATGTCAAACGAAATGGACAACACAGACAGAAGACACTGGCAACAGCACAAATACAACAGCAAACAAACTGTGGATGTTTGTGTGAAGTATAACAACATGCTTCCTTACATAAGGCAATTCAAACTCTTGACATAGGGTGACAACTACAAACAACTACGTCTCAAAAACCTATTCATCTATGTGTCCTTTGAACTCCTCCAGGGACACCAGGTCTTGGGGTTTTAGGGAATTCCAAGACCAGGGGGCTGAGTAATGACAGGACTGTTTTCCATGCTCGGTTCTAATGTTCGGGACCGTTAGCATAAAACAAGATTGAGATCTAAGCATGTATGTGTTTTCATTTCGAGCTAGAAGAGAGGATAGATAAAATGGCCGTTTTCCTAAAATGGCCTTAATAGTAACAATGTACTGATTGATGGCATGCCACTTATGCCACATACCAAGTGTAATGCTTTCACATATCACTCCAGGTAGAACAAATTGTCCTTAAAAGACAGATCTAGGATCAGATACCCTACCTTTGACCCTGCATCAGTTGTTAGGCTATTGGGCAAAATCCCCCCTATTATAATCACATCTCTGTGTTGAGGTCACTTCAGGGCAAGTTGTGGAAGGAGTCAGGACATGGTCCCTGATGGTAATTCATTGGTCAGTGAACAATGCCAGGTATTATCCCTGCTGTCCCATCAGAATGTTGTGTCCGGGCTTAATCTTGGTGACTCTCTGTTCCCTATCCTCTTATTATTGTGCTCCCACAGCTGAATGGCTAGTTGGAACAGACAGAGGCCAATTTATAATCCTCTCTCTCTCGCTGCAGCCTCTCTCTGTCTCTCTGCAAGCAGCATGGCATGAGATGGAGTGATTGGCATTTGACTAAATAACAAAGTGACCCCTCCCCCCAAAAACATCTGTCAATAATTGTTTAGTACGAGAGAAGCATTTCACTTTAATAAAATAAATCTTTGACTATTTGGGGAGGGGTTTTCCCCCAGATATTGTATTGTTATAGGTAACTGATCTTATATAGACATTTGTGAATTATTGCAACAAAACTGCATTCCAAAACATTATTAATTTGCCATCTGGATACATTTCTATAATTGTATTC
Organism: Oncorhynchus kisutch; assembly: GCF_002021735.2. Classification (NCBI taxonomy): domain Eukaryota; kingdom Metazoa; phylum Chordata; class Actinopteri; order Salmoniformes; family Salmonidae; genus Oncorhynchus; species Oncorhynchus kisutch. The sequence continues at coordinate 29,817,373 of NC_034196.2, forward strand.
AACAAAAATAATGAACTTACCATACAGATCACGAACAATCCAAAACGACAGAGAGTTTGAACTAGGGACTGCTTGTGATATCGTGGGGACAGGAAGTCCATTTTACTGCCAGCAACAAACGTCATTCCGACCAAGAGATATTCAGACTGTCAGGCCCGGGTTTGAGAGGGAGAGAACAGATGGCGTCTTGTGCGCTCAACTTGAACTGGAGAGGGTGGAGAGGATCTGTAAGCAGCTATGCGCTTATACCCTCACCAATAAAGTTCTCCCTTCATAGTCCGTTGCCCATTTCTTGTGAATAATAGTCTATTTTTAATGTGCTAAATCTGCAAAGGTGAGCTTTTCTGCTGGTGGAGCCACATTGTTGTGGATAGATAAGTGCAGTGACAGGTAGGTCGGATAGAACGGTCAACGACAGCACAGGAATCCGTGCTTGTCATTGGACGTTTGACACTTCCTGATACACCAACGTCCAACCAAACACCGGCATTGAACATAGGGCGCCACCCCCGAACCCTGGCCGTAAGCGGCTTTCACTCCCTAATAAACATAAGTGCTTTTCACTGGATGAGAGGTAGAGGCTAGAGAGGTAGGCCTCTGTTGTGTGCAGATTAAAAATATAAACGGTTTTATTTTAGTGGGTGAGTTAATACTGTGGGGGTGGTCTTTTTGCCCGAGATGCAGATGGCTATATCGGTCTGCTAATACAGGACTATTAAAGGCCCAGTGCATTACTTTGGTGAAAAAATATACTGTAGTTTTAAAAAGTATTATTCTTTATTTGATTATTATTCAGATTTTACAGGGGTGCTGCATCACCCTCAGCACCCCTACTTCCCGCAGCTATGCTCGCTCATTTGAAAGGAACAATTGAGTAGATCTGCAAAAATAAATAGACCTATGATAAGACATTTCCATTTATCTGTTCAGAAACAACCGCGGTTGAGTTTATTGAACAAGCAATTTATCATTATAAAATATAGAACATGTTTTATGATAAGAAATTACATGCCCTAAACATATTGCTATACTGTAACTCACCTGTTGCATCATTGTAACAAAGAGTCACACACGAGAATACATCAATGTTAATTTGAGGAACATGTTTTCCTTTTCAGACAATACTGTTGTTCCTTTATTAATCAAGACAATACTGGCTTCGTCCCAAATGGCACCCTATTCCCTAATGGCATTTGTTAAAAGTTATGCACCATAAAGAGAATAGGGTGCAATTTAGGACACAAACACTGTCTTCCTATAACCCTCAGAGAGGAGGCACATTTAGGGCATGGTCATTTCGGGCATGGTCATTTAGGGCATGGTCGAGTAATTTGACAGGCCCTTTTACTGCACAAACACAGATATTGTAACTAAGATCCTACTGGAAGATGAAAGGTTTGCATCAAACACTGTCTGTGGGGTGATAGTGCACAGTCAGTTGTTACAAACTGACTCCAATAATTCTATGACTAGGCCTATATGCCATTGTTATTGTGTTATGCAGCCGTTATGACAGTGATACAAAACCGACAAAGCAGAGAAGATGACAAGCAAAAGGATAATAAACAGCTCCACGATTTCCCCTTGTTGAGTTATAGTTGATAGCAGACAGTCAACTGACTTCTGCTTTTCAGGAGAATGAACCAGAACCAAACACCCGTCACAAAGGGTCTCTAGAAGGGATACAGTTTGTCAAATTGAGGCTAAAATATATATAATTTTTTTTGCATTTTAGCTCACCCTAGTCCTAAATCTTTTTCTAACCTTAATCTAATTTTTACATTGGTTGTATCCCTTCTGTACAAAACTGTCTCAAAGCCTGAAGTCAAATCTGTGGTGCCAGAATGCAGAGTATCCACTAGATGGCGGTGTGGGTTCACATATATTCTCCTTCAGTCTAATCCTGCCTCCCAACGTAAAAACCTGACATTCAGGGTACTCAATCCCCATTTCAAAACAGGCAATAACCGGAATATATTGTAACGAAACAAGGCTTGTTCCAAGAATGAAAGTAGTGTGACTCATCCATCCTATTCAATCTCCCTCCCCACCCCTGTGCTTGTGTATGCATGTGTGTTTGGCTGGCTGTCTCATCCTGCTAGGGGGCAGATCAGAGAGTTCACAGCAGGGTGCGCCATCAAGGCCACAGCCCCCAGAACAAACCAATTCACTTTCCCTCTCAGCCGACTCACAGGCTTCATTTGAGAGGCCTGTCAGAAAGCTCAGCCACTTAAGCCAGTGTTCCGCAACATGAAAGAGGATGACCGAAATAGAGGGATGGGTGGGTAAAAAAGAGAGAAAGGGAGAAAAGGGAATTAGGGAGAGAGGCGTTTGATCTACTCGTTCTGGGGCGTAGCTTGGGGGGAGAGGTTATGTTCACTCCGTTTATGGTCCCTTGAAATGTGTCATTCAACAAATCATTTGTATTTATTTATGTTTTTGTGTTTTTCATCTGTTTTTACCAGCAGACTTAAAGTGGAATGTGGAGAGGCAGATAATGAGGCCACAGGTCTAAACATACAAGTGAGGAATAAGTTAAAGAAAGAAGAGGGGGAAGAGGGATGAGGGGAAAAAGTGAGAGGATTGACAAAGGAGAGGAGAATAGAGAAGCAAAATAAAGACAGTAGGGAGTCAAGAGGCAAAGGAGGGCTGAGGAAAAAGAAAGAGAGAAAGAAGAGAGAAAAGAAAGGAATCATGAAAAGAGCAGAAGAACAGTCAGAGGAGACAGGGTGAATAGTAAGACCGATGTAGAATATTTCAATAATTTAATCTCCTCCCTCTGTGTGTAGGTTGAGGAAGGGATGGTAGGGTTGGAAGGGGGAGTGGTAGGGGGTCAAGTGGGACCTAACAAAGGGACTCCCCAGTAGTGATTAGAGATGAAGTAAAAGGAGGCTTCTCCTCCCCATGGAGGTAGGCAGGCAGGGAGTTGTTTTTCTCATCACTACTCTGACCCCCTACTCTGACTCTAACCACCTCTGAACCACCACCAACATCCTCCTCTTGGACAGAGTGAGTGAGCCATCCATCATGTTATTCCTGGGGTGGGTTGGTTCCAGCCTTGCTGCCTATACTGCTGCAGATGACTCAACCACAGCCACAACAACCACTGACTGACTGGCTGTGACAATAACAGTGACAATAATGCCACTGCTCTGTGCAATGACCACCAGCATATTCAATGACATTCCTCCTCAACCCTGCATATATTGTCACAGGCAGACAATTTCTTCTTGTGATAATCAACAATTGAATTTGTGCATTTTCATGTCATGTCATCTATTTGGTGACCACAACTACCATCCTTTAAAAAACCACATCCTTCCTGCCATAATTGCCACCTTTCAAAAATATATATATAAAAACTCCCCCTATTTGGTTGAGTGGTGCCAGGAAAATAACCTCTCCCTCAACATCAACAAAATGAAGGAGCTGATTGTGGACTTAAGGAGACAGCAAAGAGAGCACACCCCCATCCACATCGACAGGGCCTCAGTGGAGAGGGTGAAACAGCTTCAAGTTCCAACCTGAAATGGCATATCCACACAGATAGTGTTGTGAAGAAGGCGCAACAACTCCTCTTCAACCTCAGGACGCTTAGGAAATTTGTCTTGGCCCATCAATGCCTGGTACGGCAGTTGCACTGTCTGCGACCGCAGGGCTCTCCAGAAGGGGGTGCAGTCAGCCCAACACATCACCTGCATCACAGGAAGGCCAAGAAGATTGTCAAGGACCTCTAACAACCTGAGCTACGGCCTCTTAACCCCACTACCATCTAGAAGGCAGAGACAGTACAGGTGCATCAAAGCTGGGACCGAGAGACTGAAAAACAGCTTTTATCTCCAGGCCACTAGCCCAGTACCCTGCCCTGAACGTAGTCACTGTCACTAGCCGGCTACCAGCCGGTTCTCTGCCCTGCACCTTAGAGACTGCTGTCTTACGTGCATAGTCATGGAACACTGGTCACTATAATAATAGAACACTGGATATTTTAATAATGGAACACTGGTCACGTTAATAATGTTTACGTACAGTTTTACTCCCTTCATATGTGTATATAATGTATTATAAACTGAGTGGTTCGTGCCCTGAATGCTGATTGGCTGACAGCCTTGGTATATCAGACCATGTACCACGGGTATGACAAAACACTTATTTTTACTTCTCTAATTGCATTGGTAACCAATTTATAATAGCAATAAGGCACCTCTGGGGTTGTGGTATATGACCAAGATATCACGACTAAGGGCCGTGTCCAGGCAATCCGCGTTGCATCGTTAGCCATGGTGTAGTGGCCACATACCACACCCCCTCGGGCCATATTGCTTAATTCTAGTCATGGCTCATCCTATATACTGTAACTAGTGCTGTACACACCTTATAGGGTCCTATTCATATACTGTCCACACACACACACACACACACACACACACACACACACACACACACACACACACACACACACACACACACACACACACACACACACACACACACACACACACACACACACACACACACACACACACACACAGTGCCCTCTAAATGTATTCAGACCCCATGACTTTTTCCACATTTTGTTACATTACAGCCTTATTCTAAAATGGATAACATTATTGTTTCCCTCAATCTACACACAATACCCCATAATGACAAAGAGAAAACAGATTTTTCAAATGTCAGAGCAAAAACCAAGCCATGATGTTGAAGGAATTGTCTGTAGAGCTCAGAGACAGGGTTGTGTCAAAGCACAGATCTGGGGAAGGGTAGCAAAAAGATTCACCTTCCAACAGGACAATGACCTTAAGCACACAGCCAAGACAAGGCAGGAGTGGCTTCGGGACAAGTCTCCGATTGTCCTTGATTGGCCCAGCCAGAACCCGGACTTGAACCCGATCGAACATATCTGGAGAGACCTGAAAATAGCTGTGCAGAGGTCTGCAGAGAAGAATGGGAGAAACTCCCCAAATACAAGCTTGTAGCATTATACCCAAGAAGACTCGAGGCTGTAATCGCTGCAAAAGGTGCTTCAACAAAGTTCTGAGTAAAGACTTCTTATGTAAATGTGATATTTCATTTATTTTATTTTATACATTTGCAGAAATGTAAAAAAAAAACTGTTTGCTTTGTCATTATGGTGTATTGTGTGTAGAATGAGGGAAAAAATATATAAGTATAAGGCTGTAACGTAACAAAATGTGAAAAAAGTAAAGAGGTATGAATACTTTTCGAATGCAGGCAATACATGCAGCATCAAAATTGTCAAGAAAACAGCAGAATTATTTAACCCTGGGGCGCGGCCTTCAACAGGGTTGCAATCTGAAGCTCGCACTCTTCAATATTTACATCAACAAATTGGCCACTATTCTAGAAAAATCCTCAGCCTCTGGTGTTCGTCTCCACAATTCAGAGGTTAAATGCCTGCGCTTCTCAGATGACCTGTGCCTGCTGTCTCCCACAGCACATGGCCAACAGCAGAGCTTGGACCTGCTAGAGTGGTACTGCCAGACCTGGGCTCTGGCAGAATATCCCAAAAAGACAAAATAATGATTTTATATTGAGTACTGCAAACACTACATTTACTTAGGTTTACAAATAAGCTTGACTGGACACCTAAATGAGGCAGTGAATGAACTCAGAGAGAAAGCATTAAGGGCATTCTACGCCATAAAAAATGTATTCAAATAGAAATTTTTACATTTGGCAAAAACTAATTGAATGTGTCATTGAACTAATTGCACTTTATGGCTACGAGGTGTAGGGTCCTTTTGCAAAACAAGCTTTCACCCAATGGGACAAATACCCAAATGAAATCCTGCATGCAGATTTCTGTAAGATTCTCCTACATGTCCAGAATAAAACTACACACAAGGCATGCAGGGCAGAATTAGGCCAATATCCACAAAAACTAAACTAAAAAAAGAGCATTTGAGTTTTAGAAACATCTAAAATACATTGACCCCCTCTAATATCATTGCCAAGCCCTGCAATGCCAATGCAAAGAAAAGAGTCCCCTCATCCAGGCGGCCTAAGGCTGAGTTCACAAACCTGTTCTACTAACGCACTGAAGTCTCAGGACCAGAACATCCAATCATTCTGAATAAACCAAAGCACAAAAGCAAAATGCACTGCTATCTGGCCCTAAATTGTAACGGCCGTTGTTGGTGGAAGAAGAGGAGGACCAATGTGCAGCGTGGTAAATGTCCATATTGATAATTGATTATCATGAACACAACACAAAACAAAATAATGAGAACGAAATGAAACAGTCCTGAACGGTGAATACAAAAACACTGAACAGAAAATAATCACCCACAACTCATAGGTGAAACCAGGCTACTTAATAATCAACCCACCACTCAAAGGTGAAACCAGGCTACCTCAGTATGGTTCTCAATCAGGGACTACGATTGACAGCTGCCTCTGATTGAGAACCATACCAGGCCAAATACAGAAATACCAAATCATAGAAAAAAGAACATAGACTACCCACCCCAACTCACGCCCTGACCATACTAAAACAAAGACAAAACAAAGGAACTAAGGTCAGAACGTGACATAAATCGACTGTACACCACGACAAGCTATTTGACCATGGTTACTGATCAAAACTTTTTAAAAACCTTGACAAAGTACAGGCTCAGTGAGTACAGCCTTGCCATTGCGAAGGGTACAAACAGGAAAACCTGGCTCCCTGTAGAGGAAAAGCTGTGTAACCACTGCACCACAGCAGATCCCGAGACAGAGCTGCATTTCTTGACAAAATGTAAAAAATATAAATCCATTTAGAGTGTAATTTCCCCAAATTTGAAACCCTTATTCAAGGTTTCAAAGACCTCTCTGATGAGGATAGGCTACCCGTCCTGTTGGGGGAAGACACAGAGAGCTGTGGGTTGGCAGCGCACTACATTGCTGCCTGCCATAAGATGAGGGACAGTGTCTGACAGACCAACCAACCTGCCCTCTATGACTGTTCTTGTCCATGATATGGTTATTTTGACCCATGGTTATTGTTGTTACTGATTGTCCCGTTGACAATCTTGATTATTATTGTTTTAATTATGTTAATTTTGTAAATTAATCACTTAATCTTCAAAGTAGGCTTTGGCAATATGTATACTGAACAGAAATATAAATTACATGAAAAAATGTAAGGTTACTGAGTTATAGTTCATATGAGAAAATCAGTCAATTGAAATTCATTAGGCCCTAATATATGGATTTCACATGACTGGGCATGAGGGCATAGGCCCACCAACTGGGGAGCCAGGTCCAGCCAATCAGAATTTTCTCTACAAAAGGGCTTTATTACAGCCATAAATACTCCTTAGTTTCATCAGCTGTCCGGGTGGCTGGTCTCAGACGACTCCGCAGGTGAAGAAGCCTGATGTGGAGGTCCTGGCCTGGTGTGGTTACACATGGTCTGCGGTCGTCAAGCCTGTTGGACGTATGGGATAGCTCCAGTCATCTGACAGCAGCACAGAAGGGTTGACGCTGTTCAACACAACCACCTTGACACATCCACATAGACAATGCTGTCACAACACAACCACCCTCACACATCCAGTTTGACAATGCTGTCACAACACATCCACTCTGACACATCCACATAGACAATGCTGTGTCACAACACAACCATAGAAAAAATGAAGGAACATAGAGAAGTGACTCATGGCACAGACAGACAGACAGACAGACAGACAGACAGACAGACAGACAGACAGACAGACAGACAGACAGACAGACAGACAGACAGACAGACAGACAGACAGACAGACAGACAGACAGACAGACAGACAGACAGACAGACAGACAGACAGACAGACAGACAGACAGACAGACAGACAGACAGACAGACAGACAGACAGACAGACAGACAGACAGACAGACAGACAGACAGACAGACAGACAGACATGTGCACCTACATGGACATACGCAAACACACACACAGACAAACACAAGCAAGCATGCATGCATGCAGGCAGGCAAGCAAGCACACGCACTCACATTTTTTCCTTTGGGATCTCATGTTGTCCAGTATGACTTCCCTCCAGGTATCACAGGTCTGGGTAGTGGATATAGCTGGCCATGGTTCTGGAGATTATTAAATAGACCAATCCGTGTCACAGTGGGGCAGGGATGGTTCATCTTGTGGCCAGAGCTTGTTGTTACTGACACACACACACACACACACACACACACACACGATGGAGATTTGATCTGTCAGTCAGTCCGGTTCAGGACGCACACTAAAAATTCTCCAAGGCAAAAAAAAAACACCTTGCAGCAAAGTCATGAACAGAAAGAAAATCAATCCACTCATTGACTTACTGTCCCCTTCAAATCCAACTTTGAGCAATATTCATGACTGTGGTGTTTATGTCTATCTGTGTGTGTGTGTGTGCAGGTGCATGTGTTGCTGCTGCTAATGTGTGTGTGAGTCTGTGTGTATGTTTGCGCACATATGTGTATGTGTGTGCCCCCTCTGGATGCGTCAGAGAGTGAGATGATGTAAATGAGTTTCATTAAAGCCAGGGGCCTCAGGCTTACCCGGGGCGAACCTCTCTCTACGTGATCAACAACCTATTACCTATTACCTTTCATCACCCCACGTCTCACCCAATGACTCACCTCATTCACCCAAACACACGTTGACCACCTCTTCTTATCTCTCTCTGCTCTCCTCCCCTCGGTCTCTCTTTGTACTCCTCTCCCACCTCTTCCCAAACAAACACAAGCCCCGTTTCCTGTTTTAATTGTCCCCTAAGTGGCCCCTGTGCTGGTGGTTTATTATGCAGCCTCTCTCTGCCAGGGAGCTGATAACCTCTACCTCTCTATCCCAAATGGCACCCTATTCCCTTATAAGGCACTAATTCTGACCAGAGCCGTATGGGCCCTGTTCAAAAGTAGTGCACTATATAGGGAATAGGGTGCCATATGGGACGGAGTCTTCTATCACTGTGAGCAATTAAACCAGCACACCTACCGCTCAGAATGAAGAACCAGAGAGAGGAGGGAGAGAAGGATGGAGGGGGGTGGGAGAAGGGGAGATAAAGGAGATAGAGAGGGGATAAAAAGGAGAGATGGAGGGAGAGTGAGAGGGGAGAGAAAAATATAGATTGAGAAGATAGATCAATAGAGCGGTCATTCCACAAAATGAGTCCCTTTGGGTGGTGTAACTTGGTGAAAAAAAACTGTTTGATTTCATCAAATTTTTATATTTTGTCATGAAGAGCACAACTTCATAAAAAACATGTTTGCCTATCTCAAGTGGTAAATAAACAAAAGTACTACAGTAAGTGCCAATTGAGTGCTAAATAAAGTAACAGGATTGACCGTAACAAGGTTGACAATTTCATCCTCAACCAGCCATAAATCACCTCGTGACAGGGGGAATGGAAGTTTGTTGTGTGCAACAGAGAGGGGCACTTGAATGCACACTTCACCCAAAACATTTAATTGTAAAAGAAAATCTAACGCGTCTATCTATGGGTAACAGGGTTAAAGTGTTATGCGCGACCAGGGAGGTGCTGCTCAGTTTTCCACCACAAAACACCAGAAAATTGCCAAAAAGAGTGTAACCAGCTTACCTGTTTTTACACTATGACCTGACTATTAGATGTTCAATCTTTCTTTTGGAAATATTTGAAAAGGAATAGTTTCACCATATTATTATGAGAGTTCAGTTTACGTAACAGGGTTGACCTTTTTCTTCCTTAAAATGAAACACTAATCACATGAAATAAATACTCATCTTTAGAAATGACTTTGTTGAAACAACTGGATAACTAGGGCTTTAAATCTAGGAGTTAAGTGGAATAAAATCTTCCTAGATGTCACAGAGTGTACACAGGGACATGTCAAAATGCTGAGGTTTGGCACTATAGCAAGTCTTTATTCATATAAAGAAATCTGATTTATATAATTGTTTTCATGTGGTCTATATTAAATGCCACTTCCTTTAATATAACAGCCTTTTAAAAATGTCTATATAAAATACCAAAGGGATGCAAAATGCTAATATTTTCATGGAACGACCCATAGAGTAGAAAGAGAGAGAGAGAAGAGGGCAGGGAGAGACGAGGGAGCTTTTTTTAATGGTTATTCAAAGGGAAATCAATGCTAATGATTGGGACTGTTCATGCTGCTTGGTGACAAGGAAACAACCCTCAGAGAACGCAAGGTGCCGAGGTGTGTGTGTAGTATGTGTGTGTGTGTGTGTGTGTGTGTGTGTGTGTGTGTGTGTGTGTGTGTGTGTGTGTGTGTCTGTGTGTGTGTGTGTGTGTGTGTGTGTGTGTGTGTGTGTGTGTGTGTGTGTGTGTGTGTGTGTGTGTGTCTGTGTGTGTGTGTGTGTGTGTGTGTGTGTGTGTGTGTCTGTGTGTGTGTGTGTGTGTGTGTGTGTGTGTGTGTGTGTGTGTGTGTGTGTGTGTGTGTGTGTGTGTGTGTGTGTGTGTGTGAGACTCCATCTCAGTTACTGATAAGGCGAGTAGCCAGAAAGGAGAATGGACAACGTGACCCATTGAGCCCTGGTCACAATTAAATATTTGGCTATTGATTATGAACCTAGCAGCAGTGGACTGATGACAAAACGTTCACTAAAGATGTCCTCCCTACTTCCTTATCATGCACAGTAGTTCCAAAACACTCACTAAGCAACAGAGCTGAGGTCTAATACAGGTATACCTGTATTTGTTTTCTTTCAAATACTTTGAGCTCCTGGATCAATCAAATACTTTGAGCTCCTGGATCAATCAAATACTTTGAGCTCCTGGATCAATCAAATACTTTGAGCTCCTGGATCAATCAAATACTTTGAGCTCCTGGATCAATCAAATTCTTTGAGCGCCTGGATCAATCAAATACTTTGAGCGCCTGGATCAATCAAATACTTTGAGCGCCTGGATCAAATCAAATCAAATGTTATTTGTCACATACACATGGTTAGCAGATGTTAATGCGAGTGTAGCGAAATGCTTGTGCTTCTAGTTCCGACAATGCAGTAATAACCAACAAGTAATCTAGCTAACAATTCCAAAACTACTACCTTATAGACACAAGTGTAAGGGGATAAAGAATATGTACATAAAGATATATGAATGAGTGATGGTACAGAGCGGCATAGGCAATATACAGTAGATGGTATTGAGTGCAGTATATACATATGAGATGAGTATGTAAACAAAGTGGCATAGTTAAAGTGGCTAGGGATACATGTATTACATAATGATGCAGTAGATGATGTAGAGTATGTTACGGCTTTCTTCCATTGAAGGAGAGTCGGACCAAAATGCAGCGTGGCTATTGCAATCCATGTTTATTAAATAATAAAGAAACACGAACTTACAAAAACAATAAACGTAATGTGAAAACCGAAACAGCCCTATCTGGTGCAAACACAAAGACAGGAACAATCACCCACGAAAACACTCACAGAATATGGCTGCCTAAATATGGTTCCCAATCAGAGACAACGATAATCACCTGACTCTGATTGAGAACCGCCTTAGGCAGCCATAGACTACGTAGACACCCCACAAAACCCATAAGACAAAAACACACCACAATAACCCATGTCACACCCTGGCCTGACCAAATAATTAAAGAAAACACAAAATACTAAGACCAAGGCGTGACAGAGTACAGTATATACGTATACATATGAGATGAATAATGTAGGGTATGTAAACATTATATTAGGTAGCATTGTTTAAAGTGGCTAGTGATATATTTTACATCATTTCCCATCAATTCCCATTATTAAAGTGGCTGGAGTTGAGTCAGTGTGTTGGCAGCAGCCACTCAATGTTAGTGGTGGCTGTTTAACAGTCTGATGGCCTTGAGATAGAAGCTGTTTTTCAGTCTCTCGGTCCCAGCTTTGATGCACCTGTACTGACCTCGCCTTCTGGATGATAGCGGGGTGAACAGGCAGTGGCTCGGGTGGTTGTTGTCCTTGATAATCTTTATGGCCTTCCTGTGACATCGGGTGGTGTAGGTGTCCTGATCAATCAAATACTTTGAGCGCCTGGATCAATCAAATACTTTGAGCGCCTGGATCAATCAAATACTTTGAGCGCCTGGATCAATCAAATACTTTGAGCGCCTGGATCAATCAAATACTTTGAGTGCCTGGATCAATCAAATACTTTGAGTGCCTGGATCAATCAAATACTTTGAGCACCTGGATCAATCAAATACTTTGAGTGACTGGATCAATCAAATACTTTGAGCGCCTGGATCAATCAAATACTTTGAGCACCTGGATCAATCAAATACTTTGAGCGCCTGGATCAATCAAATACTTTGAGTGCCTGGATCAATCAAATACTTTGAGCGCCTGGATCAATCAAATACTTTGAGTGCCTGGATCAATCAAATACTTTGAGTGCCTGGATCAATCAAATACTTTGAGTGCCTGGATCAATCAAATACTTTGAGCGACTGGATCAATCAAATACTTTGAGCACCTGGATCAATCAAATACTTTGAGCGCCTGGATCAATCAAATACTTTGAGCACCTGGATCAATCAAATACTTTGAGCGCCTGAATCAATCAAATACTTTGAGCGCCTGGATCAATCAAATACTTTGAGCGCCTGGATCAATCAAATACTTTGAGCGCCTGGATCAATCAAATACTTTGAGCGCCTGGATCAATCAAATACTTTGAGCGCCTGGATCAATCAAATACTTTGAGCGCCTGGATCAATCAAATACTTTGAGCGCCTGGATCAATCAAATACTTTGAGCGCCTGGATCAATCAAATACTTTGAGCGCCTGGATCAATCAAATACTTTGAGCGCCTGGATCAATCAAATACTTTGAGCGCCTGGATCAATCAAATACTTTGAGCGCCTGGATCAATCAAATACTTTGAGCGCCTGGATCAATCAAATACTTTGAGCGCCTGGATCAATCAAATACTTTGAGCGCCTGGATCAATCAAATACTTTGAGCGCCTGGATCAATCAAATACTTTGAGCGCCTGGATCAATCAAATACTTTGAGCGCCTGGATCAATCAAATACTTTGAGCGCCTGGATCAATCAAATACTTTGAGCGCCTGGATCAATCAAATACTTTGAGCGCCTGGATCAATCAAATACTTTGAGCGCCTGGATCAATCAAATACTTTGAGCGCCTGGATCAATCAAATACTTTGAGCGCCTGGATCAATCAAATACTTTGAGCGCCTGGATCAATCAAATACTTTGAGTGCCTGGATCAATCAAATACTTTGAGTGCCTGGATCAATCAAATACTTTGAGTGCCTGGATCAATCAAGCGAAGTGTTTTATCTGCTTTTACCTTGTGAGCCATAGGCCATGTGGGCAGATCTGGTTAACTTCCAGGCCCTAGTGTTATTGCGATAAAACAGCCTTGTGTTGGATAGATGTAGATTTAAATCCAACTGTGGCTCTCTCAGCTCTGTCATGCCCTGCATCCTCTATTGAGGTACCCATCCAGCGGTTATAGGGGGCCATTGACATAGTAAGAGAAATATCAACTCTCCCCATGGCACTTTTCTCCAGAGGGACTTTGGTTTTAGATGCCCATTGTAACAGCACAATCATAGTCTGGTGTGGTTTTAATGATGATTACAAATAGTTTTAAATGAACAGCTATCAGGTGTTTAAATACACAGAGGGGCTGTTTTCTGTTTTCTGCTATGATACAGCTAATTACAGTGGGAAGGTGTGAGAGAAAACAGCTACAAAGTGTGGTCTCCTGTGGAAAGAGATCCACCATTTTGTGGGTTTGCAGAATGAATATGTTTACTCTAGCTGTTAACCTCCATGTGGTACTAGCTGTTGCCTGGCTGCAACGCTCCCCAGCACCAGACTCAGCCTAGTGATAAACAAAGGGGGTGTGGTGGAGATCAAATGGTTTTATTTCTGTTGTTCCGGGAAGAAGGGGCCTCTTTCTCTGAGTCCTCCGGGAGTGGTGCTCCAGATTCCAAATATTTTCTTTTTATTTCCACTCGTGGTCCTTTGAAATATTTAGTGATTTTAGCTAGCTATCTCCCCACAATACACACACACATGCAGGTACACACGCAAACATGTACAAACATTTAGTGATTTTAGCTAGCTATCTCCCCACAATACACACATGCAGGTACACACGCAAACATGTACAAACATTTAGTGATTTTAGCTAGCTATCTCCCCACAATACACACACACATGCAGGTACACACGCAAACATGTACAAACATTTAGTGATTTTAGCTAGCTATCTCCCCACAATACACACACACATGCAGGTACACACGCAAACATGTACAAACATTTAAGCCATTTGTGTGCTACCTTTTCAAAGCATTCAACATGTGGACTTGGACAGGCTGTCTCCCAGACCAGAAAATTTCAGATCTCACCATGACTCTCATCCCAAGGGAGTCCTTCCCAGAACCCTCAACTCTACCCTTCATTCCCCTTCACCGTACCCCCCCCCCCCCCAAACACCTAAACCATCACCACCAGCACCACTACAGCTCCCTTTCTTCTCTATTCTCCACTTTCATCTAAAGAGGTGAGGAGCGGGAACAGAGTTGCTGCCTTCAGATCATTAAATGCTTGCAGGCTTTTACAGGAAAGCCGATGGATTAGCTGTTATTGGGGGAAATGTCAGAGGGGCCAGACTGCAGTCACCCAAATACACTTCCAGAACAAACACTTCAAGGTAAAGTTCAAAGCAAATTGAATCAAAAGAACATTGACCTACTGCTGTTGTTGCTGAGAGACAGAAAGTATTACAACGCAAAGTAGTGTTAAACGAGAGAGAGAGAGAAACAACACGTTATACAAGAAAACGACAGATCATCCTGACATAGCTGTTTGTTACCGTGTTATATACAGTACAGGCACCATCACAGAGACCCTTTAACTCACTGCCTACAGTATGTTATAAAAGATCACAACAGGTCAAGGCTGATATGTTGAATGTGTTGTATACAGTTCACACACCATCATAGGGACTCATTAACGCAATGCCTCACACTTACCACAGCCTCCAAGAATAACACTGCAATCAGTAGCAACCCACACTGACAGGCATATGCAGCCGGTTGTATTAGTAACCCTAACACATGTCTTGTTATCCATAAAGACGAGAGAGGGGAATAGACCAAGCAGATTGTCTGGGAGAAAGAGAGACAGAGGACGCCACAAACAGAACACCATCACACACC
Source organism: Oncorhynchus kisutch (assembly GCF_002021735.2). Taxonomy (NCBI): domain Eukaryota; kingdom Metazoa; phylum Chordata; class Actinopteri; order Salmoniformes; family Salmonidae; genus Oncorhynchus; species Oncorhynchus kisutch. The sequence continues at coordinate 29,832,563 of NC_034196.2, forward strand.
CCGAGACACAGAGACGTGTTCACAGTTTTCACGTCAACAACTGACAGCACTCCAATTCCACTCAATTGGCCTTCATTTCCTGGTTCGGAACCAGGGAAACTGTGTGTTGGCTATGCCAGCTGTATGTATGGTAGGGTATACAGCTTGTGCCTGGTGAGATTTCATGTATTATAAATTGTGACGACATGATGAATAATTCTATGCTCCAAATATCTGCTGGGATCTATGCCAATTTGGGGTAATATGATATTTGGTGCTGTTGCTATGAGAGTACAGTTTTCCTAAAGTATTTAACATGGTCTTGTCTTTAGCTAGACTTCCTTCTCTACCTTCCCACTTGCAGTAAATCAAGATTAAATATGCCAATGTGTGACATTAATTTAGCCAGACTTCATGAGCAAACTTACTTCCTGCTGAGTCGGTTGTGAGCAACATCCTCCTGACAGACCATTTACTTGATCACTGAATCGAGAGTCGAATCTATCACAATCGATTCACAGCTCACTGGCCGAGAAGCTTCCAATATTGAAAGTGTAATTCTTCCAGAAACCCTGTAAGTAGTGTTGTTCGATTTCCCCCTTTTTCTTCCCTTTTCAGAGGGGTAGAGGAGATGGAGGAGACCATTGTACTTGCCTACGGAGCAGCAAGAGGAACTGCCCCTCCACACCTTCAGGCAATGTTCAAACCCTACACCCCAACCCGAGTACTCTGCTCTGCCACCTCTGGTCTCTTGGATCTCCCACTCCTATGGCACCCAAATGGTGGAACCAACCTCCCCCTGAAGCTAGGACAGCAGAGTCCCTGCACATCTTCTGAAGACATCTGAAACCCTACCTCTTCAAATAGTATCTTAAGAAATCCCACAGCACCCTTGTATGTGGTTGTCCCACCTAGCTATCTTAAGATGAATGCACTGACTGTAAGGGGCTCTGGATAAGAGCGTCTGCTGAATGTAGTGAAAGAAGAAGAAGAGGAGTATGTTTTGGAAACTGAAACTACTGCCTCTGAGGCTGGAAGAGATTCAAATACTCTGATTCAATGTAGCAATGAAACATGCTAGTTTCATATCATATCAATGTTGAGTAACCATATATACAGCAGGTCCACATTCCATTAAATTGAACTAAATGTTTTCTCTCTCGCCAGGCAGTCATACACTCCAAATGATTCAGATTCTGCTGTCTATTTAAAGCAGTAGTCGTGTGGCACCAAACTGTATCTAATGTGGTATTAGGTAAGCTATGTTCTCTGAAAGCACATAGATCCATTAAGTTAACAGCTCGACAGAGAACATTTCTTTAAAAAAAATCTGATTACATTCTTATGATAAACAGAAAGAGAGAGAGAAGAAGAAGGTGAGCTAAGAAGGTGAGAGAAGAAGAAGGTGAGAGAAGGTGAGAACAGCAGCAGCAGAAGAAGCAGAAGAAGCAGCAGACAGAGAGAACTTAACAGAGAGTGAGAGAGCAATAAAGAGATAGAAAGCTGAGAGTTTGGGATAACGATTGCTACTGTAAGTCAGAGGCATTCTGTTGTTGTCCTCTCCATTGTTTTTCCTAGTAGTGATCTGCCATGGCCCTGTGGTCTGTCTCAGTCTCTATCACAAAGAAGACAGACGAGCTGCTCACTGCTCTGCTCTTTCCAAAGCTCTCTCCTCTGTCTCCCTACAGACTCACCATGGCTCACTGTCACAGAGCTGCAGGAGCTTAAATGAAGACAAACACACCAATGGACCACTTTCACTCTCACACACACACACACACACACACACACACACACACACACACACACACACACACACACACACACACACACACACACACACACACACACACACACACACACAATCTTGCTTCTACCAACACACGCTTGGACACATCACACACACAAACACATGTGCGTTGTTTATGAAGCATGTGACAAATAACATTTTATTGTAAGGTATTACTGGAGCCTATATACTGACAGTGTGACATTACTTCAACACAACAGAGTGGACTGGAGAAGAAACACCAGTGACACATACTGTATTCTCCACTCTCACTATCAATCATATTTAACTCTGATTACTTAAATCAGAGTTATTAAATAATTAAATAATAAGGCTTTAATGAACTACATGACAATATAAAAGAGTAATGACACAGTCTTGTACAGCAACGTGGTAGGCTATGGGCTATGGTACCCGTCTGAAGAATGAGTCATATGGTGTTTCTGCTCTGGACTCCTGAGGGATACTATAAGATGGCCCCATTACTTTTGGTGCCACATACAGATGTAGGATCTAAATTGTGAGCAAGTTTTCTAAAGCAGGAAGATAGTCCTGCAGCAACAGAAAATGTGAATTATTATGTGGATTATAATTAATGGACATTTATGTAGGGGTGAATACATTTTTTTGTATGTGGAAATTACCAACTTCAGTAGCCTTTTTAAACTTCAAATACACTACACATTTTACAATTCTTGAGTCCTAAATGGCACCCTATTCCCTATGGGGTAGTGCACTTCATAGAAAATTCAGTGAAAATATTGAAACGCCTGATCGAGATCTATAGAGGTTTAATAGTGAAAAGGAAGCCTATTTATTTAACTAATCTGTAAGAATTTGCTAGTGAGGACAAATCCTATTCTCGTCTCCTCCACAGCTTTTCCTCACCTGTCATTCATTCTCTCGTTTCACACACTTCTCACCATATGATATTTTGCTGACTGCAGTGGCCGTGGTAATAACACAATATCAACTGGACTTTAACCTCTCCCGTAGGTGCACTATGCATTGAAAATCAATGTCTGTAACAATGAAAAATTGCTACTTCTATTCTATTCTCAGAGTATTTCCTGTAAGAGGGCCCAGTGGCCATACAGTATATGAAGAGCCATATACCAATATACTAACGTTAACCCTAAGAATTATTACGATAAATACACACGTTACTGTGTGGACAGAGAGCAATGCTTGTAACGATCGTTGTTGGAAGGATGGTCGGACCAAGATGCAGCATGGGGTAGGTTAATCATTTTTATTTATGATAACCGGCACAAAACAAGAAGGAGTAACAAATAGAATTTAAAGCTTTGTAAGGCTAAAAAGCAACAATACAAAATCAAGATACCACGAACAACAGGTGGGAAAAGGCTGCCTAAATATGATCCCCAATTTTTTTTTTTTTTTTTTTTTTTTTTTTTTTAACCTTTATTTAACCAGGCAAGTCAGTTAAGAACAAATTCTTATTTTCAATGACGGCCTAGGAACAGTGGGTTAACTGCCTGTTAACTGCCTGTTCAAGGCAATCAAAGACAACAACAATAGACAGCTGCCTCTGATTGGGAACCATACCAGGCCAACATAGAAAAGAAAAAACTAGACTACCCACTGAGGGCCAAAACCCGTGTGTGTGTGTGTATATATGTGTGTGTGTGTGTGTGTATATATAATATATATATATATATATATATATATATGTGTGTGTGTGTGTGTGTGTGTGTGTGTGTGTGTGTGTGTGTGTGTGTGTGTGTGTGTGTGTGTGTATATATATGTGTGTGTGTGAGTGTGTGTGTGTCTGTCAGTGCCAGGAACTACAAGCACTGGCCACAATTTATTTATAATTGTTTTATTTTATAGCATACATTCTGACACACATAGAGACTACAATACATTACATTACATTTGCCATCAATTTCAAAATTACAGCTGGCTCCCTGTGCTGTTCCTATAATATGCATTTATGTGCAGAGAATAAAACATATGGTGATCTGTAGAAAAAAGGAAAAAGGGGAGGACAACCAGCCTCCAAGGGCATCCTTCCAACAATATTATTAGTTTTAGATTAAAAAACACAAACGCTACCCATGAGGCAAAGCAAAGCAACAGTTATTCTGTGACATTTCAGGGAGTGGGGGGGGGGGGGGGGGGGTACGCTGCACAGTGATAAGCCATTAAACTGCTCCACACAAACAATACTACTATCAAAATAATCGGCATCAGTGAATACATTTCTCCTCACCATTACCAGTGTAAGCAGAAATACTATACTGTCGATGTGTAGGGTAAATCCAGGTGAAAGCTATGATCCAGGTGAAAGCTATGATCCCTTATGTCACTTGTTAAATCCACTTCAATCAGTGTAGATGAAGGGGAGACAGGTTAAAGAAGGATTTTTTAGCTTTGAGACAATTGAGACATGGATTGTGTATGTGTGCCATTCAGAGGGTGAATGGGCAAGACAAAGGATTTAAGTGCCTTTGGGCAGGGTATGGTAGTAGGTGCCAGGCACACCGGTTTGTGTCAAGAACTGCAATGCTGCTAGATTTTTTACTCTCAACAGTTTCCCATGTGTATCAAGAATGGTCCACCACTTAAATGACATCAAGCCAAGTTGACACAACTGTGGGAAAAATTGGAGACAACATGTACCAGCATCCCTGTGGAATGCTTTCAACACCTTGTGGAGTCCATGCCCGACGAATTGATTCCTGTTATGAGGGAAAAAGGGGGTGCAACTCAATGTTAGGAAGGTGTTCCCGAATGTTTTGTACACACAGTGTAGTAGCTAATGAAAACAATATGTTTTACTTCTGCTGTTTTTCTCCAGGCTATTGTTCATTGCATAAAGGCGTCAATGGTTACAAACAGAGCATAGGGAATTCCACACAATAATCGCAGGCACCAAGACACAGACATGACATGACCTCTGTGTGACTTCTGCGTGGTTGTGAACCATGACTTTAGGGTGAAAACCAACATCCTGTAACCCTGTGGAGGTACAGAGCAATGGTTCTCAGTACCGCCCTGTCACAATTCCCCCCCCCCCCCCGCGCCTCTATCTCTCCTCTCATTTGAACTCTGCAGGTTCAGTTTTACATAAATAATAAGACAACACGATAAACAATATACATAATATACTCAACTAGAAAACAAAGAAAAAAAGAAAAATAAGAATACCTATAACGATACTATACTTTAGACATGTTAAACACACTGGGCAGACGGGTACAGAGGTTAAAGGGCAATCTGTAGTTAACTGTAGTTAACAGACACCGGATAGGGGAGGAGAAATGCAACCACTCACACTCACAGACAGTCATGGCCATAGACTGACCATCCGCTGGACCAGAATTAGAGGTTAGAACTCAAGCATCATAAAACAATTTGAAGTTCCTGTGTGTATTGAATTTGTTTTAAATTCTAATTTCAGAGAGCACCATCACATCTCCCACCTAATATTTATAAGATGGGGGAGCTGCCATCTTCCAGTTCTGGAGTATTAGACGTCTAGCTAAAAGAGTTGTATAAGCAACAGTGTCCGACAGGATTCTTGATAGGGGGGTACCCATGGGCAGTACTCCAAAAAGTGCTGTAAGGGGAGACGGATCTATAACAGTGCCATGTATATCAGAGAAACATTTAAATATGAATTCCCAGAAACCAGACAGTTTATGACAGTTCCAAAACATATGACACAGTGTTGCTGGTTACATTTTACATCGAACAAAAGTAGTATTAAAATCAGATAATATTTTTCAGTTTGGCCCCAGAGCAGTGGATACGATGAACCACCTTGAATTGAATGAGGCTGTGTCTAGTGCTAAAAGAGGAAGAGTGCACCCTGTGCAGCACGATTCCCAGGTGTCATCCCAAGTTCCTCCCCCAAATCCTTTTCCCATCGAGTCTTTGAAGGCAACCAATAAGGGTTGTGTAAGTCATGAATGATTGCCCTCTTGGGAAGTTTGATTAGCTCTAAGATGCTCTCTATAGCTGTACTCGCAGGCCTATTGGGAAATTCAGGTGTGTTAGCTCTAACAAAGTTCCTAGTCTGGAGATAGCGTAAGAAGTGGGATTGTGGAAGGTTGAACTTTCCTGTAACTGAGCAAAAGAGAAAAATGTATAATTGAAAAATAGTTGGACTGGTGAGGAGAGGCCCAGTGAGTGGCAAATGCCAAAAACCTAGAGCGGACTTGATCCAGTAGGATCAGTCCGGTACAAAAGGGCTCTGAGATGTGCAGCCCAATAGAGCTAAACCACCCAAATGCCCTAGGCTTCTGGAAATGTTTTTTTTTACCAATCTGTGGTACCTTGCCATCCCAAATAAAATGACTCAGTGAATAAAAATAAGATTTTGGAATAAAAATGGCTAAACATTGAAATAAAAATAATAAATTGGGCAACACATTCATTTTAATGAGTTTAATCCTTCCAATAACAGAAAGAGGTAGAGACTTCCAAAAAGTAAAATATTGTTTCAAACTGTCTGCTAGAGCAAATAAAATAAAATAAAATGTAATTTGTCACATGCGCCAAACACAACCTTAGAGTGAAATGTTTACTTACAAGCCCTTAAACAGCAATGCAGTTTTAAGAAAAATAGTATTAAGAAAGTATTTACTGAAATAACCTGAAGTAAAAACTATATATATATATTTTTTATATCAATATAGCAAAAAAATAAATGTCCTCTCACTGTCAACTGCATTCATTTTCAGTAAACTTAACATGTGTAAATATTTGTATGAACATAAGTTCCACAGACAAGTGACTAACTAACATGGATTAATGTGTCCCTAAACAAAGGGAGGGTCAAAATCAAAAGTCAGTATATGATGTGGCCACCAGCTGAATTAAGTACTGCAGAGCATCTCATCCTCATGGACTGCACCAGATTGCCAGTTCTTGCTGTGATATGTTACCTCACTCTTCCACCAAGGCCCCTCAAATTCCCAGACATTTCTGGGGGGAATGGCCCTAGCCCTCACCCTCCGATCCAACAGGTCCCAGACGTGCATAATGGGATTGAGATCCGGGCTCTTCGCTGGCCATGGCAGAACACTGACATTTTTGTCTTGCAGGAAACCACACACAGAACAAGCATTATGGCTTGTGGCATTGTCATCTGCGTTGAGATTGCCTGCAATGACAACAAGCTCAGTCTGATGATGCTGTGACACACCGCCCCAGACCATGATGGACCCTCCACCTCCAAATCGATCCCGCTCCGAAGTACAGCCCTCGGTCTAACGCTCATTCCTTTGACGATAAACGCGAATCCGACCATCACCCCTGGTGAGACAAAATCGTGACTCGTCAGTGAAGAGCACTTTTTGACATTCCTGTCTGGTCCAGCGATGGTGGGTTTGTGCCCAATGACAACGTTGTTGCCAGTGATGTCTGGTTAGGACCTGCCTTACAACAGGCCTACAAGCCCTAAGTCCAGCCTCTCTCAGCCTATTGTGGACAGTCTGAGCACTGACGGAGGGATTGTACATTCCTGGTGTAACTCGGGCAGTTGTTGTTGCCATCCTGTACCTGTCCCTCAAGTGTGATGTCCGGATGTACCGATCCTGTGCAGGTGTTGTTACACGTGGTCTGCCAGTGCGAGAACGACCAGCTGTCCGTCCTGCCTCCCTGTAGCGCTGTCTTATGAGTCTCACAGTATGGACATTGCAGTCCTCATGCCTCCTTGCAGCATGCGTAAGGCACATACACGCAGATGAGCAGGGACCCTGGGCATCTTTCTTATGGTGTTTTTCAGAGTCAGTAGAAAGGCCTCTTTAGTGTCCTAAGTTTTCATAACTGTGATCTTAATTGCCTACCGTCTGTAAGCTGTTAGTGTCTTAACGACCATTCCATAGGTGCATGTTCATTAAATGTTTATGGTTCATCGAACAAGCATGGGAAACAGTGTTTAAACCCTTTAGTGAAGATGTGTGAACTTATTTGGATTTTTACGACTCGTCTTTGAAAGACAGGGTTTGAATTGAAAATTGATCTCTTTATGTATAACTGTGGTAGCACCAGACAGGGTCCTTATTTGTGGGATTAAATGTGAGGCCTCAGATTTACGGATCTGATGTGCAGGATTTTACTGGCCTTGTCACCTTGTTCATCCACTCTGTGTCGAGCTCATAAGAGTAATGGTTCAGTTTGTCTGGTAGAGAGCTCGTCAAATTCCGATTGTAATGGCTGGTGTTCTTTATATACTGTGGGGCAAAAAAATATTTAGTCAGCCACCAATTGTGCAAGTTCTCCCACTTAAAACGATGAGAGAGGCCTGTAATTTTCATCATAGGTACACTTCAACTATCTTCTACACCTGCATTGCTTGCTGTTTGGGGTTTTAGGCTGGGTTTCTGTACAGCACTTTGAGATATCAGCTGATGTACGAAGGGCTATATAAATAAATTTGATTTGATTTGATTTGAACTATGACAGACAAAATGAAAAGAATAATCCAGAAAATCGCGTTGTAGGATTTTTTATTAATTTATTTGCAAATTATGGTGGAAAATAAGTATTTGGTCACCTACAAACAAGCAAGATTTCTGGCTCTCACAGACCTGTAACTTCTTCTTTAAGAGGCTCCTCTGTTCTCCACTCGTTACCTGTATTAATGGCACCTGATTGAACTTGTTATCAGTATAAAAGACACCTGTCCACAACCTCAAACAGTCACACACTCACACAAGACCAAAGAGCTGTCAAAGGACACCAGAAACAAAATCCCAGAACCACACGGGGGGACCTGGTGAATGACCTGCAGAGAGCTGGGACCAAAGTAACAAAGCCTACCATCAGTAACACACTACGTCGCCAGGGACTCAAATCCTGCAGTGCCAGACGTGTCCCCCTGCTTAAGCCAGTACATGTCCAGGCCCGTCTGAAGTTTGCTAGAGAGCATTTGGATGATCCAGAAGAAGATTGGGAGAATGTCATATGGTCAGATGAAACCAAAATATAACTTTTTGGTAAAAACACAACTCGTCGTGTTTGGAGGACAAAGAATGCTGAGTTGCATCCAAAGAACACCATACCTACTGTGAAGCATGGGGGTGGAAACATCATGCTTTGGGGCTGTTTTTCTGCAAAGGGACCAGGACGACTGATCCGTGTAAAGGAAAGAATGAATGGGGCCATGTATCGTGAGATTTTGAGTGAAAACCTCCGTCCATCAGCAAGGGCATTGAAGATGAAACGTGGCTGGGTCTTTCAGCATGACAATGATCCCAAACACACCGCCTGGGCAATGAAGGAGTGGATCATTTCAAGGTCCTGGAGTGACCTAGCCAGTCTCCAGCTCTCAACCCCATAGAAAATCTTTGGAGGGAGTTGAAAGTTCATGTTGCCCAGCAACATCCCCAAAACATCACTGCTCTAGAGGAGATCTGCATGGAGGAATGGGCCAAAATACCAGCAACAGTGTGTGAAAACCTTGTGAAGACTTACAGAAAACGTTTGACCTCTGTCATTGCCAACAAAGGGTATATAACAAAGTATTGAGAAACTTTTGTTATTGACCAAATACTTATTTTCCACCATAATTTGCAAATAAATTCCTTAAAAATCCTACAATGTGATTTTCTGGATTTTCTTTCTCATTTTGTCGGTCATAGTTGAAGTGTACCTATGATGAAAATTACAGGCCTCTCTCATCTTTTTAAGTGGGAAAACTTACACAATTGGTGGCTGACTAAATACTTTTTTCCCCCACTGTAGATCAGAGGAAGGATCTGTAGTATACTTCTCCTCCAATGTAGCTATGGCTTCGCTCAGGTCTCGAAGAAGCTGAGAGCGAGCTTTGTTTTTGTTGGCTGTATAAGAAATAATTTGTCCACGTAGGTAAGCTTTGAGGGACTCCCATATGGAAGAAAAGGACATACCATGGGGTTGAATTAATTTTTTGGAATTAGGTGATTTCAGAATAAATGAAATTGACAAACTCCTTATCTGAGAGTAAAATGGGGTTGAGACGCCATTGATAACACATAGGAGGTTGCTGGGGAAACTCTAGCTCAAACACTAATGGTGAATGGTCAGAAATAATAATACTATCATACCTCTGAAGGTTAGGCAGAAGTTTTATGTCCAAAAATAAGTAATCAATGCGGGAATATGTTTGAAGAATATGAGGAAAAAATAAATACTGTCTATCTGTAGGGTATAGGAAACGCCAGGCTTCACAGATAGCATATTTCTGCAGAAAAGATTGAATAAGTAGGGCACATTTAGAAGGGCCGGTAGTTCTTCATGAGGACTTGTCAAGAACTGGATATATTGCACAGTTGAAATCCCCCCCTAAAATCACTAAATATGGTATAGCAGATACAAAGGTAGAAAGGAAACTTGTATCATCCCAATTGGGAGCATAATCACTAGCCAAAACAAGAGGCGAAGAAGCCAGTTTACCAGTTACTATGATGTATTGTCCCTTAGGCTCAGAATAACCTCAGAAGCTACAAAGGGAGTAGATGTATCCACCAAAATGGCAGCACATCTTGATTTACTACGAAAATTAGAGTGGAACAGTCTTTTGTAGAAATGTAACATTTGTGTTCAACCCTTTAAATGTGTCAGCACCATCTTACGTTTCACAGTGTTGTTAGGAAGTTAAAGATTGGTCGCAAATGGATCTTCTAAATGGACAATGACCCGAAGCATACTTCCAAAGTTGTGGCAAAATGGCTTAAGGACAACAAAGTCGAGGTATTGGAGTGGCCATCACAAAGCCCTTACCTCAATCCTATTAAATGATTAAATGTCAGGAATTCTGAAAAACTGAGTTTAAATGTATTTGGCTAAGGCCTACAGTATGTAAACTTCCGACTTCAACTGTATGTAAACAAACTCAATAGGTCGATGAGACAGCATGGAAACAAACAAATTACGTAAACCCTTACAAAAATGTAATAAAAATGACTGAATGTTTTTAAGGCAAGAACATTAGATGAACAAAACATTCGATCACATCAAATAAGCCTGAGTGCGTTCGCCAACTGCCCAACTATACAGGAAGAGTACAGTTATAACTAAACATAGTTATACCACAGGAGGGGTAGTTACTTACACAGTTAGAAAGCAACAGTTGCTGATCCATGAACAAGTTCAAGACTTCTTGATGTGACGTTGAACGTGAGCCGTAGCCTACTCCAGAGATTAAATTGTGCAGTATTTTTCAAGAGAAAGCCATAGACGGTCCGGAAATCGCAGTCCGTACTTTACACCTGGAAAGTCCCATAGTAGTCGTTTGGCCTGTTAGATAGAGAAGCTCTGTCCTTGAAAGCTGAGTGGTAATTGCGGGCTCGTTGGAGAATCTCCATCTTCTCATGGAAAAAGTGCACTCGATGTCATGGCGCCTCTCACTGTCCCGGTGCTTTGGGCGCAGTGACCGGTGGGCACGATCAAATCAAATCACATTTTATTTGTCACATGCTCCGAATACAACAGATGTAGACCTTACAGTGAAATGCTTACTTACTTACAAATCAGGGGCTTCTCATCCATGGCGAGAACATCCTTCAGCAGCCGACTCTGGGACGATACCAGTCTCAGGTTATTGGGGCGAGAAATTCCCTCTAAGCTCAAGCAGCCCAGAGAATCGATACAGCTCTCCTGTACCTTATTCAGATCCTCACTCAGGCATTTCACGTCAGCCTCCAGAGAGGTAGTCAGGTCGGAGACACTGGTAGCGGAGGGCTCCAGTGCTGCAATCTTCATGGTGTGCATCTCTGTTGTTGTTTTGAGTGATGTGATCGCTGGCACGTCTCGTTTCGCAGGATAGTTAAATCTGCTTTTAAAGTATCAGAAACCTCTGATATTCGGGCCTCAATCGTAGCAACTACCTCCGTTTTCATTTAAACTATCTCCGAGCATTGTAGCTTGATGGCCTCGAGAATGTTCATTTCAGCGCCACCAGGCAAAGCCACACCCCCGGGTAAAGTGCTAGTCTCCGGGCCCTCAGACTCAGGAGAGGGCGGTGATAAAAATTGGTCTTGTGTTTCGTTGACATGCTGACATTTAAAAGCAAAGTAGTCTTGGGTATTATGGAAAGGGATCACCAAACTAATATCTGAAAATAAATACAGTTTTGCTGCAAAATTCACATTAACTTTAAGAATACTGCGGGAGCCAACAAAAAACACGTCAGTCGCACATTGCGGGCCTCGCGGCGCCCTCTCTCTCTCTCTCTACCCTCTCTCTCTCTCACCCCCATATCTCCTTCACTCCCCCATCTCTCTTACTCTCTGCCTGCCAACATCTCTCTCTCTCTTTTGTTCTTGCTTTCCCTCCCTCCCGCTCTGCCTACCCCATCTCTCTCTCCACCTCTCTCTTTGTCTTTCTCTCTCCATACTCCCTCTCTCCATCTCTCAACTTCAAAGCCATTCATATCTCCCAGAATGCAGCTGTGTTTGGGCTAATTAAGGATTGATCGCTCAGCTCTCAAACCCCCCACATCCTGTATGTGAGTGGGGCCAGATGATTCCCCAGTGTGTGTGTATGTGTGTCTGCGTGTGTGTGTTTATTCGTAAATCAGAGACGGCGTATTAAATATCATAAATAGATAATAACCCAACCAAGATGGAAACCAGGGAGCCGCCTCCAAACTCCACACCACACACTGATTAAAAACAGGCTCAGCTAATGAGAGAAACCATATGTATGCACACAAACATACCAGATGAAAACATACACACACATATGCACCCATTTTCAAACACACACAAAGCACTTAACTGTGGAGACAACCATCGTGCTACAACATAGCAGTTCTATGACCACAGTTACAGTATCACAATAAAGCTCAACGTCATTCAAAGCCAACAGGTGGAGAACTACATCTCCACTCTGACTACATCATCATCATCAAAGCCCCTGGCAGTGAGTCCTCATGTTACCTCCCATGACCTCTTCGTTACACAACTTAATGATTAACTCACTTTTATTGGCCAATGTCAAAGATGAATGAAAGGTGGATGCTAGGTGGTGGAGAGTGGTGATAAGAGCAGGGAAGGCACAGTAATAGAATAGTACAGATCTGCAATTAATACAAGTGTTAATACAGTGTGCTGCCTGCAATTTGAATTGTATTCCTCCAATCATTTAGACACAGTGTAGTGGTCCTTTTGGTTCCCTTTGGTCACCCACTATGGTTCAGGAAACACAACCTTTCACCTGGGACTCCCGTTGTTTGGTAAGAGAGAGAGTGAGAGACTTTGTGATTAGGAAGAATATGGAAAAGCTATATATAAGGGAACAGCTGGTAGTGTGTGTGTGTGTGTGTGTGTGTGTGTGTGTGTGTGGAAAGTTAAGGAGACCATTTCCAATGCCACCCTCCATAGGGAATCCTCAACAGCATATGGCCAGATCATGCCAGATCAACAGCAGGCCAGATCATGTTTCTATGTATTAAAATCTGTTAATAAGCTGGAAATAACTGACGTGTGATGCCTGAATTTTCACACCGCAAGCTCTAATTAATGAGAATAAAATGAGGTTTGTTTCATTACAATGTTAATAAAAGTTCGGTTTCGAGGGAGCGTTTATGAGATTTCTACAAAATACGTTAATAAGTCCTGAAAATAATCATTTCGGGATGCGATTTGCAAGACACACAACCTACATGATGTCATGTCCAATTCTTTCTTTGGCCGCCTCTCCTTCCAGTTCTCTGCTGCCAATGACTGGAACGAACTACAAAAATCTCTGAAACTGGAAACACTTATCTCCCTCACTAGCTTTAAGCACCAACTGTCAGAGCAGCTCACAGATTACTGCACCTGTACATAGCCCACCTATAATTTAGCCCAAACAACTACCTCTTTCCCAACTGTATTTAATTTTAATTTATTTATTTATTTTGCTCCTTTGCACCCCATTATTTTTTTTTTCTACTTTGCACATTCTTCCATTGCAAAACTACCATTCCAGTATTTTACTTGCTATATTGTATTTACTTTGCCATCATGGCCTTTTTTGCCTTTACCTCCCTTCTCACCTCATTTGCTCACATTGTATATAGACTTGTTTATACTGCATTATTGACTGTATGTTTGTTTTTACTCCATGTGTAACTCTGTGTCGTTTTATCTGTCGAACTGCTTTGCTTTATCTTGCCCAGGTCGCAATTGTAAATGAGAACTTGTTCTCAACTTGCCTACCTGGTTAAATAAAGGTAAAATAAAAATAAATAAATAAAATGTAAGCTAGCTTGCTTACAACGTGCAAAAAGTTCAATGCAACTCGAGCCGCTACTCACACAGGTCCAGGATTAGTTTCAGCCAGGGTTTGTTTGCGTTTCACAAATGCTTTATAGTGTGGATCATTAAACACTCCAGGACACAGATCATACAGGGATATGTGAAAGTGCCCTACTGTAATTGAGAAAGAGAAAGAAAGAAGGTGAGAGAGAAAGAAAGAAGGTGAGAGAAAAAGAAAGAAGGTGAGAGAGATAGAAAGAGGATGAGAGAGAAAGAAAGAAGGTAAGAGAGAAAGAAAGAGGGTGAGAGAGAAAGAAAGAGGATGAGAGAGAAAGAAAGAAGGTGAGAGAGAAAGAAAGAAGGTGAGAGAGAAAGAAAGAAGGTGAGAGAGAAAGAAAGAAGGTAAGAGAGAAAGAAAGAAGGTGAGAGAGAAAGAAAGAGAACGAGAGCTTGAGTTTTAAAAAAAACATTATTGGGTCTAGGAACACACAACACAATAAACACTCAAACAAACAAAAACCTGGTTAAACATCCATTAAAAACATGACACAGAACCTTCCTCCACAGTAACTAAACACAACAACCTCTGAATACCACATATGCTCATAAACAGATCAATGTTGTTAACCAGTTTGTAATAAGCAAACTCAACCCTCAGTCTCGTTCCAACATCCCCTCCAGCATGCCACCATATCCAGAGACCCCTGTCCCCGAATACTGTTCTTTCATATCTTCCAGATTGCTAATTTAGCTGCCCCTGACACAAAGTTAAGTAGGAGAACTACACCCCTTCGACCAAACCTGTACTTCGGCCCAAATATAAACTGTTGGGAAGAGAAAACCTCTCCCAGAGCCTAGAACCAACTGGTGATCAGGTCAATCATTCCAACCAACCTGGGACACTGTAAAAACAGATGTGCCAGAGTTTCAGACTCAGCACAGAATGGATACCCCTCCCCAACAGTAGGATCCAGGTGTAGCAGATGCATGTTGGTGGATATAGCTCCATGTCTTATCCTCCATTGGAGGTCAGCTGTCCTCTTATCAGTAGGCAGTTTATATAAAGACCGCCAATGGCCTTTTGGGGAGGCACCTAGACAAAACACACTCGCCCACCTCATCAATTTGATCCATTCCAGGGTAGAAGCACGGGACACTTTTACACATATTATGTACATGGCCTTCTTCCCCACCGCCTTGAACTCCCCCAGCTCCGGGTTATCGAAGGAAAGCAGCATCCCCACGTCCTCCTCTAATTCCCCCGCTGCAGCACTAATATTCAGCGCAGGGAACACATAATCCAGACCCTTGTCCACCGATCAGAATTGGTTGTATCAGTCACACACTTCCGATGAAGTACTAGCAAGGAATCGCTGACCTCAGCCACCCCACACCTAACAGGCATGAATGTAGGTTTGCTGAACCCATAGCATGGGACTGGATGAAAAAAAGTATCTTTGAAAATCCATATCCCTGGTGGCGTGCCGGCCTTATGGGACATGTTGAAAACTCTCCAAGCCTGCATAACATACTCATAGAATGAAGTCAAGCCAGACAATTCACCCCCCCCTCTAGCTTTAAGAGGAATAGGTGCTTGTCTAAGCCCAAACAGCCCACTCTCCACATCAATGTATAGGCTGTACTGACCCAGCTAGAAAAGTCACTGTACAACAGTCTCTGTGCTGCTTGAAGCCGGAAAGCCATGATTCTAAAATAAATGTCCACCAGGCCTTGCCCATTCTCGTTCAGTGGCAGGTACAGGGATGCAGCTTAGATCCAATGTTGTCCAGACCAGAAGAAATCGACAAGGGTCCTTTGAACCCCCGGTAGCTGTAAAATCATTAGGCTGTGCCACAGGGTAGAAGCAGCTAGGTTATTGGCTACCAGCACCCTTCCCCTATAAGACAGCTGGGGTAGCACCCATTTCCACTTAGACAATCTGGCACACCTTCTCCCAGTTATTTTTTTGAAGGAGCGGACCTTATCTGAAGCTGACCTGCCCACAGCGATTCCCTCTTTTCCCAATTGACTCTGAGGAGGCCCCCTGAGGAGGCCCCCTGATACAAATTCAGAGCGTTTGAGAGAACCTTAACATCCTCACCCCCTGTAATAAAAACGGTCCCATCATCTGCATACGCAGACAGTGCAATCGTGGGATCCTTCAAAACCCCTGGCACAAAGAAACCAGTAAGCCTCGCTCTTAAAAAACAAAGCATTGGTTCAATTGCCAGACAACAATAATAATAACTCTCCTAAAATTGAGCATCCCTGCCTAATACCCCTATGGATGGGGATGGGGCAACTCAAACCACCCCCACCTTCATCATACATGAGGCTCCAGCATACAGTAAACTCATCCAAGACAAAAAAAACATCCCCAAACCCAAAGGCTTTCACTGTTTTGAACAAGCACTGGTGGTCCACACGATCAAAAGCCTTCTCCTGATCCAAAGAAAACAAACGCACATTCACATCAGACAGTTAACAAATGTCTTAAACATCTCTTATTAGAAACAAGTTATCAACAATGGAGCGGTCAGGTACACAGTAAGACTGGTCCATTTGGACCAACAGCCCCAGATATTCTTTCAACCTGTTTGAGAGAAACTTAGATATACAGTGGCATGCAAAAGTATTCCCACCCCTTGGTGTTTTTCCTATTTTGTTCATTACAACCTGTAAATTAACTAGATTTTTATTTGGATTTCATGTAATGGACATACACAAAATAGTCCAAATTGTTGAAGTGAAATGAAAAGCAAACACTTAAAACGTAAAAGTGGTGCATTCATATGTATTCAGCTCCTTTGCTATGATGCCCCTAAATAAGATCTGGTGCAACCAATTACCTTCAGAAGTCACATAATTATTTAAATAAAGTCCACCTGTGTGCAAGCGAAGTGTCACATTATCTGTCACATGATCTCAGTATTTCACCTGTTCGGAAATGCCCCAGAGTCTGCAACACCGCTAAGCAAGCGGCACTATGAAGACCAAGGAGCTCTCCAAAAATATCAGGGACAAAGTTGTGGAGAAGTAAAGATCAGAGTCGTGTTATAAAAAATATCTAAAACTTTGAACATCCCATGGAGCATCATCAAATCCATTATTAAAAAATGGAAAGAATATGGCACCACAACAAACCTGCCAAGAGAGGGACGCCCACCAAAACTCACGGACCATGCATGGAGGGTATTAATCAGAGAGGCAACAAAGAGACCAAAGATAACCATGAAGGGGCTGCAAAGCTGCACAGCAAGATTGGAGTATCTGTCCAAAGGACCACTTTAATAACCTTTTATGCAAGGGGGCAGTATTTTTAAGTCCGGATGAAAAGCATGCCCAAAGTATACTGCCTGTTAGTCAGGTCCAGAAGATAGAATATGCATATAAGTAGTATATTTGGATATAAAATACTCTAAAGTTTCCAAAACTGTTAAAATAATGTATAAAATAACTCATATAAAGTGATGTCTTCTGTAGCAACACAGCTGACCTCACAAACTTATCAACATCAAAACATCTGCCAATTTAACAGATTTCCCAAAGTCTGGTCCAGGAACACTATTTACCTCATTTAGATTGTAAATTGAGTTATCGCCAGCTGTTACCATGTCAACAGATCTGGCAAATCTGACCATAATTCTATCCTATTGATTCCTGCTTACAAGCAAAACTAAAGCAGGAAGCATCAGTGACTCGCTCAATACGGAAGTGGTCAGATGACGCAAATGCTACACTACAGGACTGTTTTGCTAGCACAGACTGGAATATGTTCCGGGATTCATCCAATGGCATTGAGGAATGCACCATCTCAGTCATCGGCTTCTTCAATAAGGGCATCGATGACGACGTCCCCACAGTGACTGTACATACATATCCCAACCAGAAGCCATAGATTACAGGCAACATCCGCAACAAGCTAAAGGCTAGAGCTGCCGCTTTCAAGGAGCAGGAGACTAATCTGGATGCTTATAAGAAATCCTGCTATTCCCTCAGATGAACCATCAAACAAGCAAAGTGTCAAAACAGGATTAAGATTGAATCCTACTACACCGGCTCTGACACTTGTCGGACTATTACGGACTACAAAGGGAAACCCAGATGCGAGCTTCCCAGTGACGCAAGCCTGCTAGACAAGCTAAATGCCTTAATGCTCACTTTGAGGCAAGCAACACTGAAGCATGCATGAGAGCACCAGCTGTTCTGGATGACTGTGTGATAATGCTCTCGGTAGCCAATGTGATCAAAACCTTTAAACAGGCCAACATTCACAAATCCGCTGGGCCAGACGGATTACCAGGACGTGTACTCAAAGCATGCGCGGACCAACTATCAAGTCTCATCACTGACATTTTCAACCTCTCCCTGACTGAGTCTGTAATACCTACATGTTTCAAGCAGAACACCATAGTTCCTGTGCCCAAGGAAGCGAAGGTAATCTGCCTAAATGATTACCACCCCGTGGCACACACGTTGGCAGCCATGAAGTGCTTTGAAAGGCGGGTCATGGCTCACATCAACAGCATCCTCCCGGACACCCTAGACCCACTCCAGTTCACATACCGCCCCAACAGATCCACAGATGACGCAATCTCAATCGCACTCCACACTGCCCTTTCTCACCTGGACAAAAGAAACACCTATGTGAGAATGCTGTTCATTGACTATAGTTCAGCATTCAACACCATAGTGCCCACAAAGCTCAACATTAAGCTATGGACTCTGGGACTAAACACCTGCCTCCTCAACTGGATCCTGGACTTCCTGACGGGCCACCCCCAGGTGGTAAGAGTAGGCAACAATACGCTGATCCTTAAATCTGGGGCCCCTCAGGGGTGTGGACTTAGTCCCCTCCTGTATTTCCTGTTCACTCACAACTGCGTGGCCAAACACGACTCCAACACCATCATTAAGTTTGCTGACGAAACAACAGTGGTAGGCCTGATCCATGACAATGATGAGACGGCCTATAGGGCGGAGGTTAGAGAACTGGCCATGTGGTGCCAGGACAACAACCTCTCCCTCAATGTGAGCAAGACAAAGGAACTGATCGTCGACTACAGGAAAAGACGGGACGAACAGGCCCCAAATTAACATCGACTGGGCTGTAGTGGAGCAGGTAGAGAGTTTCAAGTTTCTTGGTGTCCACATCACCAACGAACTATCATCGTCCAAACATACCAAGACAATGGTGAAGAGGGCACAACAAAACCTTTTCCCCCTCGGGAGACTGAAAAGATTTGGCATGGGTCTCCAGATCCTCAAAAGGTTCTGCAACTGCACCATCGAGAGCATCGGTTGCATTACTGCCTGGTATGGCAACTGCTCGGCATCTAACCGTAAGACGCTACAGAGGGTAATGAGCACGGCCCAGTACATCACTGGGGCCAAGCTTCCTGCTATCTAGGACGTACTGTATATAATAGGAGGTATCAGAGGAAAGCCCAGAAAATTGTCAGAGACTCCAGTCACCCAAGTTATAGACTGTTTTCTTTGCTACCGGACGGCAAGCAGTACCGGAGCACCAAGTTTAGGACCAAAAGGCTCCTCAACAGCTTCTACCTCCAAGCCATTATACTGCTGAACAATTCACAAAAAATGTTTTGCCCCCCACCAGTTCCCCCTGTATATAGCCTTGTTATTGTTATTCTTATAATGTTACTTTTTATTATTACTTTTTATTTGAGCCTACTTGGTAAGTATTTTCTTCTTCTTGAACTGTTAAGGGCTTGTAAGTAAGCATTTCACGGTAAAGTCTACACTTGTTGTATTCGGCGCATTTGGCAAATAAAGTTTGATTTGATTTGAACAGGGATATCAGAAATTTCAATATCCTTCTCCTGATCCTCCTCAACTGAGGCCACAGACACCTGACTCCCTTCTGCCACATCCCTCTCAACACTCCAAACTAGCACCCCATCACTCGTACCGGGGATCTCCTCCACTACCTGGGAGACTAGCCCCACCTGAACCCCCTCCTGTACTCCATTACTCGTAATGGACATCTCCTCCACTACCTGGGAGACTAGCTCCGCCTGAACCCCCTCCTGTACCCCATTACTCGTAATGGACATCTCCTCCACTAACTTGGAGACTAGCCCCACCTGAACCCCCTCCTGTACCCCATTACTTGTAATGGACGTCTCCTCCACTAACTGGGAGACTAGCTCTACCTAAATCCCCTCCTGTACCTCATCACTCGTACTGGGTATCTCCTTACCAATCTGGGGAATCTAGGTCTCTCTTTATGTAGTGTAGTGTTGTCTATCTTGTTGTGATGTGTGTTTTGTCTGATTTAGTTTTTATTTAATTTATTTTGATAGGGATGAGTTTTCACTTCCTACACCTTGAACAAGATGTCAACAGTCAATAGAACTTTGTCTGATGACTCTAATGTGAAGGGGGGTCATGTATTTTCTGGTTTCTGTTAACTCCAACATGGCGGCTAATTTGGCTTCTGTTCTGAGCGCCGTCTCAGATTATTGCATGTGTTGCTTTTTCCGTAAACCTTTTTTGAAATCTGACACAGCGGTTGCAATAAGGAGAGGTATATCTATAATTCCATGTGTATAACTTGTATTGTCATCTACATTTATGATGAGTATTTCTGTTGAAACGATGTGGCTATGCAAAATCCCTTGATGTTTTTGGAACTAGTGAATCTAAATAGCCAATGTAAACTCAGATTTTTTGATATAAATATGAACTTCATCAAACTAAACATGTATGTATTGTGTAACATGAAGTCCTATGAGTGTCATGTGATGAAGATAATTCAAGGTTAGTGATTCATTTTATCTTTATTTCTGTTTTCTGTGAATGCTACATTTTGCGGGAAAATGGCTGTGCTTCTTTTGGTTTGGTGGAGACCTAACACAATCGTTTGTAGTGCTTTCGGTGAAAAGCATATTTGAAATCGGACGCTTTGGTGGGTTTAACAACGAGAATAGCTTTAAAATTATATAAGACACATGTATGTTTTAGGAATTGTAATTATGAGATTTCTGTGGTTTGAATTTTGCGCCCTATATTTTCACTGGTAGTTGTCATATCGATCCCGGTATTGGGATTTCAGCCATAACAAGTTAATCCAACCACAGTGTCCGACTTCAAAAAGGCTTTTCGGCGAAAGCAGAACATATCATTATGTTAGGTCAGCAACTAGTCACAGAAAGCATTCAGCCATTTTCCAAGCAAAGAGAGGTGTCACAAAAGGCAGAAATATAGATAAAATGAATCACTAACCTTTGACGATCTTCATCAGATGACACTCCCAGGACTCAATGTTACACAATACATGCATGTTTTGTTCGATCATGTTCATATTTATATCCAAAAACCTCAGTTTACATTGGCGCCATGTTCAGAAATGCCCCCAAAACATCCAGAGAAATTGCAGAGAGCCACATCAAATAACAGAAATACTCATGATAAACTTTGATGAAAGATACATGTTTTACAAAGAATTAAAGATAAACTTGTTCTTAATGCAACCGCTGTGTCAGATTTCAAAAAAGCTTTACGGCAAAAGCAAAATATTCAATAATCTGAGAAAAGCGTTCAGCCACAAAAGCAAGCAATACAGATACCCGCCAAGTTGTGGAGTCAACAAAAGACATAAATTACTTACCTTTGCTGATCTTCATCAGAATGCACTCCCAGGACTCCCACTTCCACAAGAAATGTTTGTTTTGTTCGATTATGTCCATATTTATGTCCAAATAGCTCCGTTTTGTTCGCGCGTTTAGTTCACTATTCCAAAGGCACAATGCGCAAGCTCAAAAACCATGACGGAAAGTCAAAAGAGTTCCATTCCAGTTTGTAGAAACATGTCAAACAATGTTTAAATCAAATGTATTTATATAGCCCTTCTTACATCAGCTGATATCTCAAAGTGCTGTACAGAAACCCAGCCTAAAACCCCAAACAGCAAGCAATGCAGGTGTAGAAGCACGGTGGCTAGGAAAAACTCCCTAGAAAGGCCAATACCTAGGAAGAAACCTAGAGAGGAACCAGGCTATGTGGGGTGGCCAGTCCTCTTCTGGCTGTGCCGGGTGGAGATTATAACAGAACATGGACAAGATGTTCAAATGTTCATAAATGACCAGCATGGTCCAATAATAATAAGGCAGAACAGTTGAAACTGGAGCAGCAGCACGGCCAGGTGGACTGGGGACAGCAAGGAGTCATCATGTCAGGTAGTCCTGGGGCATGGTACTAGGGCTCAGGTCCTTCGAGAGAGAGAAAGAAAGAGAGAAGGAGAGAATTAGAGAACGCACACTTAGATTCACACAGGACACCGAATAGGACAGGAGAAGTACTCCAGATATAACAGACTGACCCTAGCCCCCCGACACATAAACTACTGCAGCATAAATACTGGAGGCTGAGACAGGAGGGGTCAGGAGACACTGTGGCCCCATCTGAGGACACCCCCGGACAGGGCCAAACAGGAAGGATATAACCCCACCCACTTTGCCAAAGCACAGCCCCCACACCACTAGAGGGATATCTTCAACCACCAACTTACCATCCTGAGACAAGGCTGAGTATAGCCCACAAAGATCTCCGCCACGGCATAACCCAAGGGGGGGCGCCAACCCAGACAGGATGACCACATCAGTGAATCAACCCACTCAGGTGACGCACCCCTTCCAGGGACGGCATGAGAGAGCCCCAGTAAGCCAGTGACTCAGCCCCTGTAATAGGGTTAGAGGCAGAGAATCCCAGTGGAAAGAGGGGAACCGGCCAGGCAGAGACAGCAAGGGCGGTTCGTTGCTCCAGAGCCTTTCCGTTCACCTTCATACACCTGGGCCAGACTACACTCAATCATATGACCCACTGAAGAGATGAGTCTTCAGTAAAGACTTAAAGGTTGAGACCGAGTTTGCATCTCTGACATGGGTAGGCAGACCGTTCCATAAAAATGGAGCTCTATAGGAGAAAGCCCTGCCTCCAGCTGTTTGCTTAGAAATTCTAGGGACAATTAGGAGGCCTGCGTCTTGTGACTGTAGCGTACGTGTAGGTATGTACGGCAGGACCAAATCAGAGAGATAGGTAGGAGCAAGCCCATGTAATGCTTTGTAGGTTAGCAGTAAAACCTTGAAATCAGCCCTTGCTTTGACAGGAAGCCAGTGTAGGGAGGCTAGCACTGAAGTAATATGATCACATTTTTTGGTTCTAGTCAGGATTCTAGCAGCCGTATTTAGCACTAACTGAAGTTTATTTAGTGCTTTATCCAGGAAGCCGGAGGGTAGAGCATTGCAGTAGTCTACCCTAGCATGGATACATTTTTCAGCATCATTTTTGAACAGAAAGTTTCAGATTTTTGCAATGTTACGTAGATGGAAAAAAGCTGCCCTTGAAATGGTCTTGATATGTTCTTCAAAAGAGAGATCAGGGTCCAGAGTAACGCTGAGGTCCTTCACAGTTTTATTTGAGACGACTGTACAACCATTAATAAGATTAATTGTCAGATTCAACAGAAGATCTCTTTGTTTCTTGGGACCTAGAATAAGCATCTCTGTTTTGTCCGAGTTTAAAAGTAGAAAGTTTGCAGCCATCCACTTCCTTATGTCTGAAACACATGCTTCTAGCAAGGGCAATTTTGGGGCTTCACCATGTTTCATTGAAATGTACAGCTGTGTGTCATCCACATAGCAGTGAAAGTTAACATTATGTTTTCGAATGACATCCCCAAGAGGTAAAATATATAGTGAAAACAATAGTGGTCCTAAAACGGAACCTTGAGGAACACCAAAATTTACAGTTGATTTGTCAGAGGACAAACCATTCACAGAGACAAACAGATATCTTTCCGACAGATAATATCTAAACCAGGCCAGAACTTGTCCGTGTAGACCAATTTGGGTTTCCAATCTCTCCAAAAGAATGTGGTGATCGATGGTATCAAAAGCAGCACTAAGGTCTAGGAGCACGAGGACAGATGCAGAGCCTCGGTCCGATGCCATTAAAATGTCATTTACCACCGCAACAGCCGTTTAATTTTTTTTCGAGAGGAATGGAAGATTCGATATAGGCCGATAGTTTTTTATATTTTCTGGGTCAAGGTTTGGCTTTTTCAAGAGAGGCTTTATTACTGCCACTTTTAGTGAGTTTGGTACACATCCGGTGGATAGAGAGCCGTTTATTATGTTCAACATAGGAGGGCCAAGCACAGGAAGCAGCTCTTTCAGTAGTTTAGTTGGAATAGGGTCCAGTATGCAGCTTGAAGGTTTAGAGGCCATTATTATTTTCATCATTGTGTCAAGAGATACAGTACTAAAACTCTTGAGCGTCTCTCTTGATCCTAGGTCCTGGCAGAGTTGTGCAGACTCAGGACAACTGAGCTTTGAAGGAATACGCAGATTTAAAGAGGAGTCCGTAATTTGCTTTCTAATAATCATAATATTTTCCTCAAAGAAGTTCATGAATTTATCACTGCTAAAGTGAAAGTCATCCTCTCTTGGGGAATGCTGCTTTTTAGTTAGCTTTGCTAAGGATGAGAAATGCCAGAATAATAGTAGAGAGAATGATTTATTTCAGCTTTTATTTCTTTCATCACATTCCCAGTGGGTCCGAAGTGTACATACACTCAATTAGTATTTGGTAGCATTGCCTTTAAATTGTTTAACTTGGGTCAAATGTTTCGGGTAGCCTTCCACAAGCTTTCCACAATAAGTTGGGTGAATTCTGGCCCATTCCTCCTGACAGAGCTGATGTAACTGAGTCAGGTTTGTAGGCCTCCTTGCTCACACATGATGTTTCAGCTCTGCCCACAAATTTTCTGTAGGATTGAGGTCAGGACTTTGTGATGGCCACTCCAATACCTTGACTTTGCTGTCCTTAAGCCATTTTGCCACAACATTGGAAGTATGCTTTGGGTCATTGTCCATCTGGAAGATCCATTTGCGACCAAGCTTTAACTAATGTCTTGAGATTGTTGCTTCAATTTATCCACATAATTATCCCGCCTCATGATGCCATCTATTTTGTAAAGTGCACCAGTCCCTCCTGCAGCAAAGCACCCTCACAACATGATGCTGCCACCCCCATGCCTCACGTTTGGGATGGTGTTCTTCAGCTTGCAAGCCTCACCCTTTTTCTTCCAAACATACCGATGGTCATTATGGCCAAACAGTTCAAATTTAGTTTCATCAGACCAGAGGAAATTTCTCCAAAAAGTACGATCTATGTCCCCATGTGCAGTTGCAAACCATAGTCTAGCTTTGATACTTTTGTACCTGTTTCCTCTTTCTTTTTTCTGAGGTCTTGGCTGATTTATTTAGATTTTTCCATGATGTCAAGGAGAGGCACTGAGTTTGAGGGTAGGGCTTGAAATACATCCACAGGTACAACTCCAATTGACTCAAATTATGTCAATTAGCCTATCAGACGCTTCTAAGGCCATGAAATAATTTTCTGGAATTTTCCAAGCTGTTTAACAAGAAATTTGTGGAGTGGTTGAAAGATGACTCCAACCAAAGTGTAGGGAAACTTCCGACTTCGAAATCGTAAGCCTTGTTAAAGGAGTAAAATGCAGCATAACTTTAATAAACATACCTTTAAGAAGTACTTCATGCTTAACCATGCGATCGACCAGACGCTCTTCTTTGAGAAAAACCACCACCGCTTTATTCATCTGCAACGCATAAGCAAAATGTTCATAGCCTACCTTCACTCCTACGGCGACCATAAAATCCTGCATAGTGACAGTAGCTTCACACCTAAAGCCATGCCGAAGTGAAAGGGACTGCGTCCTCATGTGGGTTGCCATCCCCACCCAAACCTGGTTCATTTCATCAAGAAATACAATATACATAATTCTATCACACAAAAGAATAATCCTCCAGATACCACTTTCACTCGCTCATTCAATTCCCATCATGCACCAACACTCCCAGCATGCAGAGAGAAAGAAACGGAAAGAGAGAAGGCAAAACAGACATGATAGAAAGAAGAAAAGAGAGATTAATATGTTTTGCACTCGAACCAGATTGTCCATAAGAGACAAGAAACAAAAGTTTCAACTCCCTGAACAAAGTCCTTTCTTTTCTGCTCTGTCCTCCTCTAGATGAAATAGTGAGCATGTGACAGTTACCGGAGGAGAGCCAGGGAGGGGATAGAGGTTGTCATGTCGGCCCCACACAGGCACTCTGCTCCCGGGCAGGTTAGCACAGTGCAGTGGGCTGGCTGGAGCTGTGGGTCTGGAAGACTTTTAATCTAATAGATGCAGGGGAGAGAAAAATAATAACGTAAGATGTGTTTCATCGTGTGTGATAAAGCAGGGGAAGTGACAGTGTCAAGAATAAAAGAGGGATGGGGTAGAGAGAGAGAGAGAAAGTCACAGACCAGGCATGTGTACGCAAACACATACAGACACATTTCAAAATCATGGGCAATGATATGGAGTTGGTCTCCGCTTTGCTGCTATAACAGCCTCAACACTTCTGGGAAGGCTTTACACTAGATGTTGGAACATTGCTGCGGGACGCTTCCATTCAGCCTCCAGAACATCAGTGAGGTCAGGCACTGATGTTGGGAGGTTAGGCCTAGCTCGCAGTCTGCATTCCAATTAATCCCAAAGGTGTTCGACGGGGTTTAGGTCCGGGCTTTGTGCAGGCCAGAGCCCTGCGCTTTATGCAAGGGGCATTGTCATGCTGAAACAGTAAAGGGCCTTTCCCAAACTGTTGCCAAAAAGATGAAAGCACAGAATCATCCGTATGGCTGCCAGATGGAGAAGTTTGATTCATCACTCCATAGAATTCATTTCCACTTCTCCAGAGTCCAATGGCGGCATAGTTTACACCACTCCAGCCGACGCTTGGCATTGCGCATGGTGATCTTAGGCTTGTGTGCGGCTGCCATTTCAAACCCATTTCATGAAGCTCCAGACGAACAGTTCATGTGCTGACGTTGCTTCCAGAGGAAGTTTGGAACTCGGTAGTGAGTTCTGGAACCGAGGAAAGATGGTTTTTACACGATACACGCTTCAGCACTCGGTTGTCCGGTTCTGTGAGCTTGTGTGGCCTACCACTTTGCGGATGAGCGGCTGTTGCTCCTAGACGTTTTCACTTCACAATAACAGCACTAAAAGTTGACAGGGGCAGCTCTAGCAGGGCAGAAATTTGATGAACTAACATGATCGAAAGGTAGCATCCCATGACACTGCCACGTTGACAGTCACTGAGCTCTTCAGTATGGGCCATTCTACTGCCAATGTTTCTCTATGGAGATTGCATGGCTGTGTGCTCAAATTTATACACCTGTCAGCAACAGGTATGGCTGAAATAGCCAAATCCACTAATTTGAAGGGGTCTCCAGATATGAGTACACACACACCCGTCACCATCTCTCTCATCCAGTAACTCTGAGGAGGTTTCTGCTTCATGAAAATGAATCACCGGCATGAAAGCTGTCATCCCAGCCCCATACCTCTTAATTTACTCTCCTGTCTAACAGTAAAGCATGCACGCATGCACACACACACACACACACACACACACACACACACACACACACACACACACACACACACACACACACACACACACACACACACACACACACACACACACACACACACAGCAGTAAGGCACAAGCTCCCTAGTCACAGCAGTGCAGAACCCTACACACACACATGCACAAGAACATAGTCACAGCGAAACAGAATGAAAACAACAAAAACAGCGAGGGAAAGAGGGGGCGTAATGGGGACAGAGAAACAGATGGAAGCAATAGAGAGGGAGAGAGGGAGAGTAGGGGATAGAAAGAGGGAGAGAGATAGAGAGAGTAGTCCAGAGAGAACAATAGTGATAGAATACTGCAGTGTGACAGGTATTGCAGCAGTGGCAGGAGAAGCACACGCAAAAAAAAGCACACGCACGTCTCTCTGACTTGTTCCCCCTAGCAAGGCGACATGTGAAAAATAACCAAACACTAATTAGGATATTTTAAGGAATCAATTATACTTTACAGTTGGCACACACTGTTGCTGTACTAATTGACAACTCTATCTAAACTTCAGTAAACTAACAGATGTGTTCCAATTCACACTGTTGTTTGTGTCTGACTCACTGTGTACACACTGTTAACAGCCATCTATGGATTAATACAATAGATCCATTTAATTCTACAGTGGTTCTTCCTTTAAATGTTTGGAGGTTATTCCGTGACGGTTTGTGGTAGATGGTGGCAGATTGTGGTAAATTGCATCATTCTGGCAACAATGGCTGACACTTAAATAAAGTGCCATAGAATTCTGTGGCACCCGCAAGATGTGTTGCAGTATGTCACAACTTTTAAAGGAAGAATGTGGTGGTTCATTTCTGTATTACCAAATTAGGAGAGAGACAAACTTCACACATGAGTCAGAGTTATACTTAAACTACATCTTTAATAATAAGAGCTTTGCAATAGCATTGACTTTTAATGATGCACCATTTCTAATGAACCATTGAAAGTGACAACACAAAAGTACAAAGATCTTTTGATCTTTTGATACACCCCTCTCAACCTACATGACGAACAACACATACATAGAATGGTCACAAGGTTAAGATTTGTATGAAAGGTATCTATAATACATAGCAGACAGCAACTGATGTGTCAACAGTTATCATTGTATAGACCAGTGTCTGGTCCTCCTACTCCAAACTGGAACCGTCTTACCCTGGTACGGTATAGCACAAAACATTACCTCATGTTATCTGGAACGCTCTTTAGGTTTTATCACCCAAAGACATTGTAAATCTCCTCTGACAGTGTTCTCTCATAGAGGCCCATCCTCAGTAGAACACACACACAATAGTTATCCTCTTATGGCTTCGATCCCCGTACAGGGACCAACATCAGGGGAAATTTCTGAGTGACAACTAAAAATACAACGTCGTAACATTAAACATTCTTGAAAATGCAAGTGTCTTACATCCTTCAAAATATTAGAATCTTGGTAATCAAACTCTGTTTTCCAATTTAAAATAGCTATTACAGAGAACAAATACCATGCTTTTGTTTGAGAAGAGCAATCAACAACAAAAACAGTTTCCGCCATGACAGTTTCTACACATTCACATCTGAAGGTAAAATTATGACTTACATTCTGATATCTTGCTCTTATTCCTCTTCCTGAGTGATCAAATGAAGTGCCGTTTTCTTTGATAAAATCCATTTTTATAGCCTAAATCGAAACATTTTGTAAACCGTTTGTGCTGTGAATTCCATCTCTATCAATTTTTTTTACGGAGCATTCGACGTAATTACACACCCCGTAAACAATCGTTTACGGTGTGCCATGGTTGGTTTCAGTGCATTTCTCTGGATGTTTGGAACACAGTCAAACGTCTTCTTTTTTTTTGCGGGGAGTATTGACCGAAGTGAACTGATTTGAAGACAATGAGCAATTACTTCCTGGCGCACCAATAATTTTAGCAAAGCTTCATTGATTGACTGTATTTCTGCCCAATGACCACTGATCTTCTTGAAATCTAGCTGGGTAGATAGCCAATGAGCTGAGATAAACGCCAGTATGTAATGGTTTTGGGTCGGACCACCATTCCTTGTTTGTAATCGCACGCGTAACGAACTCCATTCTCGCCTTGACTATCAGAGGAATTGCTGTGACGCTTGTTACGCACAGCAGTATTTTGGAAAGTTGTATTTTCAATGATTTCATTGAGGACATCATGGCGAATAAATCAGGAAAACGATGTCCAAGTCTAAGTATACAGATTATAGAAGAGATTGATCGGGAAAGTGAGAGATTTTTTGTTTGAGGAATATTTGAGTGTTACGATTCAAACAGAAGCTGAGGAGCTGTTTCTGCAAGGACAGGACGTACTTCTGGACAGGTAAGTGATAATGCCGTTTTATGAAATAGAAATATATATATATTTTTGCAAAAAAATGGTTGCACCACAGACTGTCCAGGAGTTGGCGGATGCATTAGTCTGGGAGGAGATCCCTCAGGAGATCCATCCGCCACCTCATCAGGAGCATGCCCAGGTGTTGTAGGGAGGTCATACAGGCACGTGGAGGCCACACACACTACTGAGCCTCATTTTGACTTGTTTTAAGGACATTACATCAAAGTTGGATCAGCCTGTAGTGTGGTTTTCCACGTTAATTTTGAGTGAGACTCCAAATCCAGACCTCCATGGGTTGATAAATTTGATTTCCATTGATAATTTTGTGTGATTTTGTTGTCAGCACATTCAACTATGTAAAGAAAAAGTATTTAATAAGAATATTTCATTCATTCAGATCTAGGATGTGTTATTTTAGTGTTCCCTTTATCTTTTTAAGTGGGAGAACTTGCACAATTGGTGGCTGACTAAAGACTTTTTTGCCCCACTGTATATATTCCATGTCAGATATTTTTTATTTCTTTTTTTTTTATTCAAATGGAATGGAGTAGAACAGCAAACACACACATGGCCACTGCGCCTGCTACTCCTCTCCATTTCCATATGAAATAGCCATTGGGTGCTGTTCGGGGGAGGGCAGGCCCACAACAATGGCCGGAGTTGAATGGAACAGCACTTCACCTTAGGGACTGTTCCCTCTGCTCTATACAATACATACAGTGGGGCAAAAAAGTATTTAGTCAGCCACCAATTGTGCAAGTTCTCCCACTTAAAAAGATGAGAGGCCTGTAATTTTTATCATAGGTACACTTCAACTATGACAGATAAAAGGATACTTTTTTCCTGCAGAAATCACATTGTAGGATTTTTAATGAATTTATTTGCAAATTATGGTGGAAAATAAGTATTTGGTCAATAACAAAAGTTAATCTCAATACTTATATACCCTTTGTTGGCAATGACAGAGGTCAAACGTTTTCTGTAAGTCTTCACACACTGTTGCTGGTATTTTGGCCCATTCCTCCATGCAGATCTCCTCTAGAGCAGTGATGTTTTGGGGCTGTTGCTGGTCAACATGGACTTTCAACTCCCTCCAAAGATTTTCTATGGGGTTGAGATCTGGAGACTGGCTAGGCCACTCCAGGACCGTGAAATGCCAGGGCGGTGTGTTTGGGATCATTGTCATGCTGAAAGACCTGACCATGTTTCATATTCAATGCCCTTGCTGATGGAAGGAGGTTTTCACTCAAAATCTCACGATACATGGCCCCATTCATTCTTTCCTTTACACGGATCAGTCGTCCTGGTCCCTTTGCAGAAAAACAGCCCCAAAGCATGATATTTCCACCCCCATGCTTCACAATAGGTATGATGTTCTTTGGATGCAACTCAGCATTCTTTGTCCTCCAAACATGACGAGTTGAGTTTTTACCAAAAAGTTATCTTTTGGTTTCATCTGACCATATGACATTCTCCCAATCTTCTTCTGGATCATCCAAATGCTCTCTAGCAAACTTCAGACAGGCCTGGACATGTACTGGCTTAAGCAGGGGGACACGTCTGGCACTGCAGGATTTGAGTCCCTGGTGGCGTAGTGTGTTACTGATGGTAGGCTTTGTTACTTTGGTCCCAGCTCTCTGCAGGTCATTCACTAGTGTGGTTCTGTGTGGCTCTCTGCAGGTTCTGGGATTTTTGCTCACCGTTCTTGTGATCATTTTGACCCCACGGGGTGAGATCTTGCTTGGAGCCCCAAATCGAGGGGTATTATCAATGGTCTTGTATGTCTTCCATTTTCTAATAATTGCTCCCACAGTTGATTTCTTCAAACCAAGCTGCTTACCTATTGCAGATTCAGTCTTCCCAGCCTGGTGCAGGTCTACAATTTTGTTTCTGGTGTCCTTTGACAGCTCTTTGGTCTTGGCCATAGTGGAGTTTGGAGTGTGACTGTTTGAGGTTGTGGACAGGTGTCTTTTATACTGATAACAAGTTCAAACAGGTGCCATTAATTAATACAGGTAACGAGTGGAGGACAGAGGAGCCTCTTAAAGAAGTTACAGGTCTGTGAGAGCCAGAAATCTTGCTTGTTTGTAGGTGACCAAATACTTATTTTCCACCATAATTTGCAAATAAATTCATTACAAATCCTACAATGTGATTTTATGGATTTTTTTTCTCATTTTGTCTGTCATAGTTGAAGTGTACCTATGATGAAAATTACAGGCCTCTCTCATCTTTTTAAGTGGGAGAACTTGCACAATTGGTGGATGACTAAATACTTTTCTGCCCCACTGTATATGTTTATTTTATGTGATGATAAAAGGCTCATACAATACAAATCTTTTTTTAAATGTTTTCTTTCACAGTGATAGCGACTCCGACTGGGAGCCCCCGGTGCCAAGCTGCCCGCTCTACCTCTGCCCCCTCTACTCCTACCTCCAGTGGTGTTCATATGCCACAGTTCATTACTGCAGGCATGACTGTGCCTCAGGGCCAAAAGGGCACAGCATGGAGGCGTCGTTGTGTTCTGTGTCGCATGACCTGCACCACTTGTTCAGTTTGCCTCTGCTTTACATCAGAAAGAGACTGCTATGGGACATGGCACAGGCAGCAAAATATTGTGTAGAGGACTTCCAAAGGGTCTACTGTTTTTTTAAAATATTTATTTTCTAATATTTAAAACATTTTTATATATTTTTTTGTGTGTTAGAATTGCTTTTTGATATGTTGTATATAGTTATAGGTCATTTCACCAATTCGGCCACTTGGGTATATTTGGGCAACTTGTGGGACACCTGGGTGACTTCATGCTAAATGTCATGTAGCTCACCCATTCCTGAAGTTATCAGTCTGAAGCTTTGCACACCTACAGGTGCCCTCCTGTGTTATCCATCAAAATTATCTACAGCATCCTGACTGTGTGGTTATTCTAGTACATGTGAAAGATGCTACAACAATAAAAAACAGAAAATGTATGCTCTTTCTTTCTATTTTCTTCCACCAGATCGATCTGTTTTATATTCTCCTACATTCAATTAACATTTCCACAAACTTCAGAATGTTTCCATTCAAATAATACCAAGAATATGCATATCCTTGCCTCTGGGGCTGAGCTACAGGCAGTTAGATTAGGATATGTCTTCAGGTGGAAATTGAAAACAATGGATGCTGAGATTATATGAACCTTTATTTAACTAGGCAAGTCAGTTGAGAACAAATTCTTAATTACGACGACGGCCTAGGAACGGTGGGTTAACTGCCTTGTTCAGGAGAGGTTAAAAGAACATTCATTCACATAGAAAATGCATATCCTAAAAATCACAAACACAATAAGTCATTGCATGGGGTTCCTGCACATGACCAACTCAGCCTCATTCAAACCCCCAACACATTTTCTAAGCATTCTAGCAATTTGTCTGGGAAGGTTATGATACACAGTCACCTGCATGAACCCACGAAGAAAAACAAAGCCACACTTTCTATAGACAGTGAAAAGCACATATTTAATGCATAATGCAGTGCATGCAACAATGGAGTTTAATAAAATAAGCTTTAGTTATCTATCACACTAATGGATCAGCATAGTATGTTGGAAATTACTATTTCCATCCCAGAAACTAAAATTAGCATATCTTGGACAAATCCAAGTAGTGACTTTTAGTTAAAATAAAAATGGATTCCCTTGGTGCCTAATGAACATGACCCAAGACAAGCATCATGATTCCACTATTTATAAGGCAATGCCTATAGATCAAATAGATTAGGATCATTTTCACCCAGTTCACCCATGGCATGCTTATAATAGTGTCAACATCTTTAGTTCAAAACAATCAATCCCTAAAACATGAATTGCTTCTCTCATATAGATATTAACATACTCAACTCAATCCTTCAGTTTTAAAAATCATTCAATTTCCAAATAAAATCATTAGAACCATATTAATTATCCAACCAAAATTTTTAAATGACATTGCTCAGTGATTCAAATTGGTCCTATCACTCAAAGTAAAAAAACTTAATTTAACACACATCAACATTGGCAATCAACATTGGCAGAATGTACATTTATATTAACATCCAGTATAATTATCCCATAATTATACTATTAACTTTTTTTTTCACGATTATAATACAGATCAGTGGCTCAATGCATTCTTAATCTAAATGAAAGTAATTTTACGTGGTGTAGACCTCTACAATCAACCTGATACCTAAAAAGTCAACCAAAAAATGTTTGTGCACAGTTGACCAACCCCCTTCTTCAGGCACGGATTCTTCTGGCGTCCTTTTCGTACATCAGATAGCTTTACAGTTCAAGTGGATGGCCCATTATAATATCCCAATTTCAATGTTTCACCTTAGACGCCATCACCTTCACCAGCCATTATGTCTTGTCCATTCGTCAACCAGTATACCAGCCACATAAGAGAAGTTTAGAACAGCACCTTTCCCCATGCTCACTACACGTGGACTCCTCTCACATTCCTGAGAAAAACATGAGAAAAGCAGTTGATAGAGAACAGATCTGATGCTGTACACCGATTTCTGGCTCCTTTCTCTCGGAAGAAGTGGTGTGGACAGGGCCGTATTCAAGGCCTTTGTAACTCTTCTTCAGCCAGCTAGAGGGGGGTTTGAGGTACACACACTGTTCGGTCCAATTATCTCTTCCATGCATTAAGATACCATCTGATGTCACTTTTCATGATAATCTCGAAAGAACAGATCAGAACAACAGTTTAGGTCAGTTCATTAACTATATGATAAATTATTACTTTTGCCAATTATTCTTAAATACAAATGTCTCAACATATGTCAAAGAGAATAACACATTATATTGAAACTATTCTTTCAAATTGGCATATACTCGCCATCACACTGTCAACTTCCTCGTAGAGCCACAGGATCAGGAAGATAGACCTATAACCCATCGCGAATAGAACAGAACAAACACAACAATACACTCCTTCACATATCCCTCAAGTTGTGTAAACTTCACTCCAAAACCTCAAAGGACTGAATCCAAAACCTCAAAGGACTGAATCCAAAACCTCAAAGGACTGTATCCTCCCCCATTTTTAACACATAACTCTCCATGAGAGTAACGTGAGAAAAAAAACACTACTGGTCAAAAGGTAAACAAAATTTCAAATAACATAATCAAATTAAAATCAATACTATGAAAAATTATTGTACCCATATGGTCATAGGAAAATAGACTTAAAGCAGCCTACTCTTAGTCAAAGGCAATGCCCTCTCCTTCTTCACATTGGTCCTAATTACAAATATGGTGAAGACCTACAAACTTCATAATTATAATTAAATTACCTCGAAATCAGTATTACAAATTACCTTAAATTCATTATCCAAATGGCTTTCCAATGAGGGTGATCAAACCACACTGGATAGTCATGATATAGGTCATACAAACCCTTCAAAGAAGGGTTTACTATATTGGACAAATTAAAGAATAGAAAAATAAACATTTCCTACATTTTGTATCCCAGATTCCCAGAACATTCCAACAGAATTCACGTGTTCAAAAAATAAAATCTTTAGCACTAAGACAAATGTAAAACTCACCAAACCCAAGGAAATAGAACACAAACAAACATAGTATTTTAAAACCTGGAACAAATAGTCATAACAAATGTGTTTCAATTTTGGTAGTTTACAGTCTCAATCTCACTCACTCTCTGAAAGATTATAGACCCAGGAAACATTCAAAAGAGAGACAATGAAACACTAATTTTCCCAGAAAAAACACAATCACTTGGTCAGCATTCATTATACTACACCGACTCAGAAACCCAAAAGTTAACTACAAACAAAACCTAATAATAATAATAATAATTCCACTGTATTCCCTCAAATCATTAATAATTAGTTTTAATCTACATCAATGTATATGTATGCTTAATTGAACATGTGCTACCCTTAGATACAATTATCCTGGTATCATTACTAGACCAATGTAAAAAAAAAATCCTCGGTCGCAAATGTAGTAAATTTCTCACAGTAAGGAATCAGCAATATTTAATCCCAGGCATTTAATAAAAATGTAGACGTGTTCTCCTATGTCTCCTTAAACATACATACTATAGGGGACTTCCATCCATCCCAGAAGAAAGATACATATACAAACGTTAATTCTGGTCAGCGTTATTCCGGACAAAAACGTCAAAAAGTGATATTACTGGTCAAAGAAACATTTCAAACTAAGTACAGAATCAATCATTAGAATGTTTTTAACATATAGCTTCAATAAAGTTCCAACCAGAGTATTCCTTCAAGTCTTCGTGAGCCATGGAACGCAAGTGGGTATCATGAGGAAAAAGTGTAATCATAAAATGGCTGCTTGATGGACAGCTGATATATTCTGCTCTCCTTCACTCCCACAACAACATAGAAGCCTCATTATAATTTCTATTGATGGTTGACATCTAGTGGAACCCCTAGGCAGTGCAACATCATTCATATCTCAAGGTGATTTTATTGGGGACCCTGGTGAATACATACAAAGCCCAGATATCTCACTTCCTGTTTTGATTTTTCCTCAGGATTTTGCTTGTCATATGAGTTCTGTTATACTCACAGACATCATTCAAACAGTTTTAGAAACTTTAGAGTGTTTTCTATCCAACATCTATTTACATTGGGAACCCTATTCATCTAAGCTACTCAATACTGCTCCCCAACCATAAAAAGTTAGAACGTTCTGTCTCATCAGCGTAAGAGTCAAAATCATCTCTTTTCCACTCATAGCTACAACGTTGGCATGCCCCAAAGGTCAATACTGTTCAGCTCATACATTAATGATCTTCCTTCTGTCTGTACAGGGTCTGAAGTTCCAATGTATGCAGATGATACAGTGATAAATGCATGCAAATAGTAAACAACAAGCTACACAAGTACTAACTACTGTAATGGTTCAGATGACAAAGTTGCTCAGGGACTCATGTTTGCATAAAAAAACACAGGCTGCATGTTCCTCACAAAGAAAACAACGGATGCCCCTGAGACAGAGGTCTATGTATCAGGGGAAAAGCTCCAGGTGGTATCCGATTTTAAGAACCACGGCATCATACTTGATTCCAACCTCTCTTTTAAAAAGCAAATGAAAAATGTAACTAAAATAACTCAATTCAACCTAGCTAATTTCCAAAACATATGAAATTGTTTGACTACAGACGTAACAAAACTATACTTCAAATATATGATACTCCCCCACTTAACATATTACCTGACTAGTTTGGCCCAAGCTTGCTTTACAACATTAAAACCCATTCAGTCTGTCTGCAAACAGGCTCTCAAAGTGCTTGATAGGAAGCCCAATAGCTATAATCACTGTTACATTCTCAGAAAGCATGAGCTCCCGAGTTGGAAAAAATCTTGTGCAATACACAATACAATGTCTTGTATTCAAGATTCTAAATGTCCAGGCTCCCCCTCCACTCAGTAATGACCGGACATTGTTCCACGTAATGGAAACAGATTATAATGTTAGAATACATTCAACTTCCTGCTCAAATTCACCAAGCATCAATCATCAGAAACTTACCACAAAACGTTTCCTTATTCACACCTGAATCCCTTACAGCCCAACATAGCCCAGCGCACACAACCAACTCTCCTATTCTTACCAGTAGGCAAAAATATAACCCCTACTCAAACAACATTCTGCCTTACCTCTATCGTAAGATTAAAAGCAAACTACAACTTTCTCTTCTCTTTCGGCTTCACACTTATGACATGTCCAAGACAAATGTAAAGCGCCAAATTTATAAAATGCATCAGTCAATCCATAAGAATAAAAAACACATTTCGGTGGGCACAACTCTATCGCAATTACCTCTCCGCTATTATTAGAATTCATTAGATTTAGGTAACTGTCTTCTTTGATTGAGTTATTTAAATATGACTCCTATTCTCAATACGTTATTCCAGCAGACCATTTAGGCAACAGACAACGTATTACATAGAAATCGCCTCGCTACTATTTTGAATGAATTAGCAAAAACAGGATTTTTTAAATTTTAGCAAGTGTATTAAAAATAAAATACATAAATAAATAATTTACGTAAGTATTCAGAGCCTTTGCTATGTGACTTGAAATTGAGCTCAGGTGCATACTGTTTCCATTGATCGTCCTTGAGATGATCCCGCGACTTGATTGGAGTCCACCGGTGGTAAATTCAATTGTTTGGACATGATTTGGAAAGGCATACACCTGTCTAATTAAGGTCCCACAGCTGACAATACATGTCAGAGCAAAAATCAAGCCACAAGGTTAAAGGAATTGTCCGTAGAGCTCAGAGACATGATTGTGTTGAGGCACAGATCTGGGGAAGGGTATCAAAACATTTCTGCAGCATTGAAGGTCCCGAAGAACACAGTGGCCTCCATCATTCTTAAATGAAAGACGTTTGGA
Source organism: Oncorhynchus kisutch (assembly GCF_002021735.2). Classification (NCBI taxonomy): domain Eukaryota; kingdom Metazoa; phylum Chordata; class Actinopteri; order Salmoniformes; family Salmonidae; genus Oncorhynchus; species Oncorhynchus kisutch. The sequence continues at coordinate 29,870,819 of NC_034196.2, forward strand.
ACCATCAAGACTCTTCCTAGAGTAGGTCAAGGAGGTGACCAAGAACCCGATGGTCACTCTGGCAGAGCTCTCAAGTTCCTCTGTGGAGATGGGAGAACCTTCTAGAAGGACAACCATCTCTGCAGCATTCCACCAATCAGGCCTTTATGGTAGAGTAGCCAGACGATGAAACCAAGATTGGCCTGAATACTAAGTGTCACATCTGGTGGAAACCTGGCTCCATCTACAAAATGGCTTCCAACACTCTACTCAGCAAACTGGATGCAGTCTATCACAGTGCCATCCGTTTTGTCACTAAAGCACCTTATACCACCCACCACTGCGACTTGTATGCTCTAGTCGGCTGGCCCTCGCTACATATTCGTCGCCAGACCCACTGGCTCCAGGTCATCTACAAGTCTATGCTAGGTAAAGCTCCGCCTTATCTCAGCTCACTGGTCACGATGGCAACACCCATCCGTAGCACGCGCTCCAGCAGGTGTATCTCACTGATCATCCCTAAAGCCAACACCTCATTTGGCCGCCTTTCGTTCCAGTACTCTGCTGCCTGTGACTGGAACGAATTGCAAAAATCGCTGAAGTTGGAGACTTTTATCTCCCTCACCAACTTCAAACATCAGCTATCTGAGCAGCTAACCGATCGCTGCAGCTGTACATAGTCTATTGGTAAATAGCCCACCCTTTTCACCTACCTCATCCCCATACTGTTTTTATTTATTTACTTTTCTGCTCTTCTGCACACCAATATCTCTACCTGTACATGACCATCTGATCTTTTATCACTCCAGTGTTAATCTGCAAAATTGTAATTATTTGCCTACCTCCTCATGCCTTTTGCACACATTGTATATAGACCCCCCCTTTGTTTTCTACTGTGTTATTGACTTGTTAATTGTTTACTCCATGTGTAACTCTTTGTTGTATGCTCACACTGCTATGCTTTATCTTGGCCAGGTCGCAGTTGCAAATGAGAACTTGTTCTCAACTAGCCTACCTGGTTAAATAAAGGTGAAATAAAAAATTTAAAAAATCCCTACAGTGAAGCATGGTGGTGGCAACATCATGCTGTGGGGATGTTTTTCAGTGGCAGGGACTGGGCAACTAGTCAGGAGAGGGAAAGATGAACGGAGCAAAGTACAGAGAGATCCTTGAAGAAAACCTGCTCCAGAGCACTCAGGATCTCAGACTGGGGCGAATGTTCATCTTCCAACAGGACAACAGCCCTAAGCACACAGCCAAGACAACGCAGGAGTGGTTTAGGGACAATTCTCTGAATGTCCTTGAGTGGCCGAACTAGAGCCTACACTTGAAACAGTTCGGACATCTCTGGAAAGACCTAAACATATTGTGCAGTTACGCTCCCCATCCAACCTTACAGAGCTTGAAAGGATCTGCAGAGAAGAATGGGATAAACTCCCTAAATACAGGTGTGCCATGCATATTGCGTCATGGCTGTAATCGCTGCCAAAAGTGCATCAACAAAGTGGTGATGATGCATGAAATCTAATACTAAGGATGTCTCGAGGTATTGCGCACCTGAGGTAGAGTACCTCATGATAAGCTGTGGACCACACTATCTGCGAAGAAAGTTCTCATCTATATTATTCATAGTCGTCTATTTACCACCACAAACCGACGCCGGCACTAAGACCGCACTCAACGAGCTGTATAAGGTCATAAAAAGCAAAAAGGAAAATGCTCATCCAGAAGTGGTGCTTCTAGATGCGGACTCTTTAATACAGGCCACCTTAAATCCGTTTTTACCTAATTTCTACCAGCATGTCACATGTGGAACCAGAGGGAAAAAAACTCTAGACCAACTTTATTCCACACACAGAGATGCGTACAAAGCTCTCCCTCGCCCTCAATTTCTGACCATAATTCTATCCTCCTGATTCCTGCTTACAAGCAAAAACTAAAGTAGGAAGTACCAGTGACTCGCTCAATACAGAAGTGGCCAGATAACATGGATGCTATGATACAGGACTGTTTTGCGAGCACAGACTGGAATATCTTCCAGGATTCATCCAATGGCATTGAGGAGTACAACACCTCAGTCACCGGCTTCATCAATAAGTGCATTGACGATGTCGTCCCCACAGTGACCGTACGTACATTTCCCAACCAGAATCCAGGGATTACAGGCAACATCGGCACCGAGCTAAATGCTAGATCTGCCGCTTTCAAGGAGGGACACTGATCCAGACGCTTATAAGAAATCCCGCTGTGCCCTCAGACGAACCATCAAACAGGCAAAGTGTCAAAACAGGACTAAGATTGAATCATACAACACCTGCACTGATGCTCGTTGGATGTGGTAGGGCTTGCAAACTATTACGAACAACCTTTTTTGACTAGGCAAGTCAGTTAAGAACAAATTCTTATTTACAATGACGGCCAACCCCGGCCAAATCCTAACCCAAACAGCGCTGTGTCAATTGTGCGCCAGCCTATGGGACTCCCAATCACGGCCAGTTGTGATACAACCTGGAATGGAATAGAGCCAGGGTCTGTGGTGATGCCTCTAGCACTGAGATGCAGTGCCTTAGACCGTTTCGCCACTCTGATTCCCACGTGAGCAAGACCTTTAAACAGGTCAATATTCACAAAGTCACAGGGCCAGATGGATTACCAGGGCGTGTACTCAGAGCATGTGTGGACCAACTGGCAAGTGTCTTCACTGATATCTTCAACCTCTCCCTGACCGAGTCTGTAGTACCTACATGTTTCAAGCAGACCACCATAGTCCCTGTGCCCAAGAAAGCGAAGGCAACCTGCCTAAATGACTACCTCACATGGGTAGCCATGACTGCTTTGAAAGGCTGATCATGGCTCACATCAACAGCATCATCCCGGAAACCCTAGACCCACTCCAATTCGCATTCCGCCCAACACATCCATAGATGACGCAATCTCAATCACACTCCACACTGCCATTTCCCAGCTGGACATATTCTGTTCATTGACTACAGCTCAGCGTTCAACATCCTATTGACTACAAAGCTAATCACTAAGCTAAGGACCCTGGGACTAAACACATCCCTCTGCAACTGGATCCTGGACATCTTGACGGGATGCCCCCAGGTGGTAAGGGTAGGCAACAACACATCTGCCACGCTGATCCTCAACACGGGGCCCCACAGGGGCGCATGCTTAGTCTCTTCCTGTACTCCCTGTTCACCCATGACTGCGTGGCCAAGCACGACTCCAACACCATCATTAAGTTTGCTGACGACACAACGGTGGTAGGCGTGATCACCTACAATGATGAGACAGCCTATAGGGTGGAGGTCAGCGACAACAACCTCTCCCTCAATGTGAGAAAGACAAAGGAGATGATAGTGGACTACAGGAAAAGGAGGGCCGAATATGCCCGCATTCACATCGACGGGGCTGTAGTGGAGCAGGTCGAGAGTTTCATGTTCCTTGGTGTCCATATCACCAACAAACTATCATGGTTCAAACACACCAAGAAAGTCGAAAAGATGACACGACAAAACCTTTTCCCCCTCAGGAGACTGAAAAGATTTAGCATGGGACCCCAGATCTGCAAAAAGTTCTACAGGTGTACCATTGAGAGCATCCCGAGCGGTTGCATCACCACCTGGTATGGCAAATGCTTGGCATCCAACCGTAAGGAGCTACAGAGGGTAGTGCATATGGCCCAGTACATCACTGGGGCCAAGCTTCCTGCCATCCAAGACCTATATACTAGGCATGTCAGAGGAAGGCCCCAAACATTGTCAAAGACTCCAGTCACCCAAGTCATAGACTGTTCTCTCTGCTACCGCACGGAAAGCGGTACCGGAGCGGAGAACCAAGTCTAGGTCCAAAAGGCTCCTTAACAGCTTCTACCCCCAAGCCATAAGACTCCTGAACATCTTCTACCCCCCCCCCCCCCACCACTGTACCCCCGCACATTGACTCAATACTGGTGCCCCCTGTATATAGCCTCGTTATAGTTATTTTATTGTAATTATTATCTTATTTTCTTTCTATTTCTTTTTTTTCTTGAGTTTATTTAGTAAATTTTCTAAACTCTATTTTCTTAACTGCATTGTTGGTTAAGTGCTTGTAAGTAAATACCTGTTGTATTTGGTGCATGTGACAAATACAATTTTATTTAATTTTTTTATATATTTTTTTTATAAATGTGCAAAAAAATTCTAAAAATATGTTTTTGCTTTATCATTATGGGTTATTGTGTCTAGATTAATGAGGAGAAACAACAATTCAATCAATTTGGGAATAAAGTGTAACGTAACAATATGTGGAACAAGTGAAGGGGTCTGAATAGTTTCCGAAGGCACTGTATATTTCATGATGTGTAGGGTAAGCATTACACTAAGCCACCTCACTATTTGTAGCCATAGGTGATAATATCTCTCTAGGAGCTGATCCATCGTCAGTTTTATGGTATAATTCTAGATTGGAAAGGGAGAACGCTGATCCGAGAGCAGTGGTGTCTTTCTTTAGATCCTATCAGTTTTGACACAGGCCTCAACAATTTACTTAGCGAACCTACTCTGCGTGTTTTTTTGGAAACCCTTGGTCCATCTTCTTTGTAGGAGATGCATCGTTAAAACACTCACAAGCCTAAGTTCCATCGTTATTGGGAAACAGGGGCCTGAACATGTGAGTATTGTAATTATTGACTTTTCAATGTTAATTGATCACTGTGTCACGCATTCTTCTCATTGGTCAGATGCATGATGGGTAGTCCTATTTTAGCACCTGTCATTACTTTGTTTGCCAGACAGAGACACACAAACAGTGTAAGGTCGGCATGTGGCTGGGTACAGGCATAGTTTAAGCCTGTGTTTTTCTTTGACAGATCTCTATGGTAATTGGATGTACTTGCTCTAAAGCCTGTTTGTTATTTTGTTTGTAAATATATTGTACCGTCGCGGGCTATTATTAACTTCACTTGCAAATAAAAAGCTCTTGGCAAGAAAAATCAGTTCTGCATTGATGCCTCCTCACTGTAAAATCCTACCGCTGGGTATTTCTCACAAAGCCGGAAAAATTAAACCATGTCCACAACCTTTCCACAGAAGGGGAAGAGAGAGAGGGAGCGAAAGAGAGCGAGAGAGGGGAGGGGCGAGAGAGAGGAGTCATTGATTTCTCCCCTGCAGGTGGATTAAGAATTAGATTTACCTTTCCTGGGAGACGAGCTGTGGTGATGGCTGCTGCAGTGTAAATATGAAACCTGTGTGCTGACTGGGAGACTGACTCTGACATTTTAGTGCTCTGTCTGTCTCCTCCTGACATTTGAAGTGTAAAACAAACAATGCCCAATCAGCATGGATGGCAGTCAGGGAGCCCAGGTCTAGACACGATCTCTACCTCTCTGGAACAGTGCCTAGGTGGGGATGCATATACTTCATATTTCTTTATACATTTTATTTATATGTCTTACTTTCTCTCTTTTTCTCTCTTATCCTTTCTCCTTCTCTCGCTCATTCTTTCTCCATCCTTTCCCCTCCATCCTGTTAGTCTCTCTATTTTACCCCTTACCACTCTCTCAAATTAATTCGCAGGTCAGACATGTGACCCAAACTGGTCATTGTTTTATTTGAACAAAAATATGGCCCTTTATAATGTCCACTATAGGGTGCTGTATGTAGCATTTTAAATATTAAAACAAAACACAAGAGATAATATTTGTCCAGCCTTTGCTGCTATGCTTGCAAATGTGCAACCCTAATCCAAAAGGATGTAACAACTCTGAATAACAAAAATGTAGCTTGGTTGTTGTGATATTTCAAATTAAAACATGTTTTAGTTTTTTTTGCACTGCATCACTGGTGCAGTTGAATGCAGCATTGCTGTATGGTGCGCTCTTGTAGTCTTGTAATTGAGTAGTCAGCCGAGGCTACTGCTCAAATGTTGCTGTAATAGGCCTACATGGTTCTCCTCTGCATTTTGTTGCAGGCTTAGCTTTAAAAACCGAAGCCAGACTGCAACATTTTAGTAGCCTAGCTAGGACTGTGGCTTGTGTCTGTACACTTTACCTACGCTGCATGCTGTGAACGGGACACACAAAAGCAGAGCAATGGAAGTTCAACTTATCGATGCTAGCGCATCAGGCTTTAATTTCATGAAGTAGATGACTCAACTGTTATCTCATTTATACTCGCTTGTGTGTCCTATTGTCGTCTAGGTATAATTTATACTCGCGTGTGAATCCTTTATCTTATAACTTTTTGTCAACCAAGATTACATTTTCCGTAGGCTACAGCAATGACTCGTTGGAACCGAAACTTGGCATGGACATTTAGCTTACAACACCTTTAAACTTTCAGTCTGGTAGAAGATTTGGTCAGTTCCAATTTTGATAAGATGATACAGTGCACTGGCTGGCTCGTGTGTAGGTGTGGGTCTGGGAAGAGGGGGGTGGCTGTGTATGGCAATGCACTGCCGTTTGGCATGCAGCACATTGGCAGTGCTTGCTTAACTTGAAGTGCAGTGCTTGGTTGGAGGTATGGAATGAATTGACAACCCAAAATCCTGGCGTGAGCCAGATAGAGATGTGTCATTGGCCAGATTCTGTCCACGGGCCTTGTTTGACACATGCTCTAACATACTGTATACAGACATTGTCCCACTCACTTCACCTGAATCATTATTAGTCTTTTCTGGCTTGTTTCTTGGCATCACCTATAGAATAACAGTGACTTTTACACTAAATCTATTTTCTTGTCCTCCATTGATGTGAGTCGGTCTCATCTGTGACTGTGAGTTGTTTTCAATGATTTGGAGCCCTCTACTCCCAGTCTGCTCGCTGTGGCTGCTTGCTTATTAATGCCTAGTATCCTATCCTGTCTGAACACTGCCATGGCAAAGGTTAGACTACTGTACCTGTTATCTTTCTGGTCTGACTCCCTCCTCTTTATCTCTCTGCTGATGGCAGAGGAAAATGAGACACACACACATCCACACCCGTGGCCATCTGCCAGAGTAACAGGCCAGGAGGTCTCAGTGAAGAGCATGAAGGCCAAACAATGCTCAGACTTATAGAGGAGCGAGGAAACAAATCAAGGAACCTCAGACAGTTCTCAAAGTTCAACTTGTTTAATAATAATCTCCTTACATCTCCTTATTTACTGTCACACACAACATCTCATTGGTCGTAGAGAACTATCCATACATTCTCACGGGTTTTATCACAAATGGCACCCAATTCCCTAAATAGTGCATCCTATAGTAGGGATTAACATGTGTTTTCGTGAAAAAAATGTAATGACAAGAACCTGGGAAATTAAAACATTTCCCCCCTATGTGGCATGAATGCAGGCCCTACACAACAGGCCCTACACAAAGGGCAACATTAACTTAAAACAATTATGTTCTACAGTTCTGTAGCAATGAGATTTCAAGTAGGCTATATGCCCAGTACATTACCACTGAATATTGGCGATGCTTGGATTTTCTTCTAACATCATTTTGAAATTACATTTGAAAAAATTGGGTAAATGATCACACTGATAATAGATCATTTGCTGTATTAGTTGTGAGGCACAGCCAAGTGACATAATAATTAGCTTATTTTTCTTTCTTTCTACTGATGGCCTGCATCCGATGGTCATTCTGAGGGGACACCCGCTCTCTCTCCCTCCGCTGAGAAACGGGGTCACAGTCTTCCAGACGATGGAGAAACGCAAGTCTCACTGCATTATTTCTGCCTCATGCACCAATTAATGTTGTTAATCCGATATCCAGATAAAGTGAAATATTACTCGATATGAAAAGAGACAAGATGCTAATAATAACAACGCAAGCTTATCAAAACCCTTTGCTATACTCATTCATTGCAGCTGCAGTGCTGGTTGTAGCGTGCGAGGAAGTAGGGAGAATGTACATTTTATGGCTTATAAATACAAAGTAAATCATTTTCTACTCGATTTTACCAAATGTAGGAAATATTCTGTGATTTGTTGAAGGAGATTATCTAACAAGCTTAGCAACTTTAATAATTTGACTTTTGTTTGACTGCTGTTACAAAGTTTGTATGATTGGATAATGCTATAGCCAATTCGGGATGCAATCGAAATGATCATGTCCCAGTTCCAACTTCTCCAAATCATACAGCAAATGAGGGCGTTTCTGTTACCAAAAAATGTGAATGGAGGGCGTTTTCCAGGCCGGGCTGTAACACTTGTTCACATGCACACAACTACAGTACGGCTCTGATTTATCAATGAAAACATGTATATGTTGCGTGCGCCAGTTTTATAAATTGCAATAATTAGCTGATAAGGCAAATCCAAGAATCTCCACGCATGCCAGAATTTAGAAAGACATTTACGCAAATTAGCCCCAGGTCCTTTGAAAAAGACCATGGACATACTTCACAGGTCTTCTGTGGAGCAAATCTATCGCCACTAATTGCACTTCAAGATGAATGTGAGTGCTTGGCGGAACATTAAATTCCTTCCGCAATTCCATTAGAATGTTGACTAGAGTGCTCGGCTTCTACAAGGAATGTATGTGAGCTTCTATAATGTCATCATAACTCATTACTATCAATAAGAACCTCCAGAACCTCTGCAGTATTAAAGCTGATCTACACCATAAAAATAAATATACATACAGTACCAGTCAAAAGTTTGGATACACCTACTCATTCAAGTATTTATGCTGCAGTAGTTTATGTGTCGGGGGGCTGGGGTCAGTTTGTTATATCTGGAGTACTTCTCCTGTCCTATTCGGTGTCCTGTGTGAATCTAAGTGTGCGTTCTCTAATTCTCTCCTTCTCTCTTTCTTTCTCTCTCTCGGAGGACCTGAGCCCTAGGACCATGCCCCAGGACTACCTGACATGATGACTCCTTGCTGTCCCCAGTCCACCTGGCCATGCTGCTGTTCCAGTTTCAACTGACCTGAGCCCTAGGACCATGCCCCAGGACTACCTGACATGATGACTCCTTGCTGTCCCCAGTCCACCTGGCCATGCTGCTGCTCCAGTTTCAACTTCCACCTGACTGTGCTGCTGCTCCAGTTTCAACTGTTCTGCCTTATTATTATTCGACCATGCTGGTCATTTATGAACATTTGAACATCTTGGCCATGTTCTGTTATAATCTCCACCCGGCACAGCCAGAAGAGGACTGGCCACCCCACATAGCCTGGTTCCTCTCTAGGTTTCTTCCTAGGTATTGGCCTTTCTAGGGAGTTTTTCCTAGCCACCGTGCTTCTACACCTGCATTGCTTGCTGTTTGGGGTTTTAGGCTGGGTTTCTGTACAGCACTTTGAGATATCAGCTGATGTACGAAGGGCTATATAAATACATTTGATTTGATTTGATTTGATTCAAGGGATTTACTTTTGCTATTTTCTACATTGTAGAATAATAGTGAAGACATCAAAACACACCTCCAGGCTATGTAAGGGCTATTTGACCAAGAAGGAGAGTGATGGAGTACTGTATCAGATGACCTGGCCTCCACAATCACCTGACTTCAACCCAATTGAGATGGTTTGGGATGACTTGGACCGCAGAGTGAAGGAAAAGCAGCCAACACGTGCTCAGCATATGTGGGAACTCCTTCAAGACTATTGGAAAAGCATCCCAGGTGACTACCTCATGAAGCTGGTTGAGAGAATGCCAAGAGTGTGCAAAGCTGACATCAAGGCAAAGGGTGGCTACTTTGAAGAATCTGAAATACAAAAAATATTTAGATTTGTTCAACACTTTTTTGGTTACTACATGATTGCATATGTGTTATTTAATAGTGTTGATGTCTTCACTATTATTCTACAATGCAGAAAATAGTCAAACATAAAGAAAAACCCTTGAATGAGTAGGTGTGTCCAAACTTTTGACTGGTAATGTGTGTATATATATATATATATACAGTGCCTTGCGAAAGTATTCAGCCCCCTTGAACTTTGCGACCTTTTGCCACATTTCAGGCTTCAAACATAAAGATATAAAACTGTAGTTTTTTGTGAGGAATCAACAACAAATGGGACACAATCACGAAGTGGAACGACATTTATTGGATATTTCAAACTTTTTTAACAAATCAAAAACTGAAAAATTGGGCGTGCAAAATTATTCAGCCCCCTTACTTTCAGTGCAGCAAACTCTCTCCAGAAGTTCAGTGAGGATCTCTGAATGATCCAATGTTGACCTAAATGACTAATGATGATAAATACAATCCACCTGTGTGTAATCAAGTCTCCGTATAAATGTACCTGCACTGTGATAGTCTCAGAGGTCCGTTAAAAGCGCAGAGAGCATCATGAAGAACAAGGAACACACCAGGCAGGTCCGAGATACTGTTGTGAAGAAGTTTAAAGCCGGATTTGGATACAAAATATTTCCCAAGCTTTAAACATCCCAAGGAGCACTGTGCAAGCGATAATATTGAAATGGAAGGAGTATCAGACCACTGCAAATCTACCAAGACCTGGCCGTCCCTCTAAACTTTCAGCTCATACAAGGAGAAGACTGATCAGAGATGCAGCCAAGAGGCCCATGATCACTCTGGATGAACTGCAGAGATCTACAGCTGAGGTGGGAGACTCTGTCCATAGGACAACAATCAGTCGTATATTGCACAAATCTGGCCTTTATGGAAGAGTGGCAAGAAGAAAGCCATTTCTTAAAGATATCCATAAAAAGTGTTGTTTAAAGTTTGCCACAAGCCACCTGGGAGACACACCAAACATGTGGAAGAAGGTGCTCTGGTCAGATGAAACCAAAATTGAACTTTTTGGCAACAATGCAAAACGTTATGTTTGGCGTAAAAGCAACACAGCTCATCATCCTGAACACACCATCCCCACTGTCAAACATGGTGGTGGCAGCATCATGGTTTGGGCCTGCTTTTCTTCAGCAGGGACAGGGAAGATGGCTAAAATTGATGGGAAGATGGATGGAGCCAAATACAGGACCATTCTGGAAGAAAACCTGATGGAGTCTGCAAAAGACCTGAGACTGGGACAGAGATTTGTCTTCCAACAAGAAAATGATCCAAAACATAAAGCAAAATCTACAATGGAATGGTTCAAAAATAAACATATCCAGGTGTTAGAATGGCCAAGTCCAGACCTGAATTCAATCGAGTCCAATCGAGAATCTGTGGAAAGAACTGAAAACTGCTGTTCACAAATCCTCTCCATCCAACCTCACTGAGCTCGAGCTGTTTTGCAAGGAGGAATGGGAAAAAATGTCAGTCTCTCGATGTGCAAAACTGATAGAGACATACCCCAAGCGACTTACAGCTGTAATCGCAGCAAAAGGTGGCGCTACAAAGTATTAACTTAAGGGGGCTGAATAATTTTGCACGCCCAATTCTTCAGTTTTTGATTTGTTAAAAAAGTTTGAAATATCCAATAAATGTCGTTCCACTTCATGATTGTGTCCCACTTGTTGGTTCTTCACAAAAAAATACAGTTTTATATCTTTATGTTTGAAGCCTGAAATGTGGCAAAAGGTCGCAAAGTTCAAGGGGGCCGTATACTTTCGCAAGGCACTGTAAATATATATATATATAGAGAGAGAGAGATTAAACAAATAAAAATAAGAACCACAAGGTAACCTTCCGTTACCAGAGAACATAATTTCAAATCAAATCAAATTAAAGTTTATTCTTATTTGATTAGACATTTCCTGGGAACGTAAGGTTAGCTCGATGATTTCGCGCAAACAGACACATGGATATGGCTGGAAAATGTGTATACAGTAAATACCTGTACTTGGTTGTGGTCGCAGTTCTTTACATTCCAACTCTTCCATTTAGTACAGGGCAGAATACCAGTGGAAATCCTCAATCTTGCCAGAATGGCTATTTCAATTTCATGACTTTGCTGATAGCTACTTTATTGAGGAAAACTGTACTTACTTTGACAGAGATACACTATATATACAAAAGTATGTGGACACCCATTCAAATGAGTGGATTTGGCTATTTCAGCCACACCCTTTGCTTACAGGTGTATACAATCGAGCACACAGCCATGCAATCTCCATAAACAAACATTGGCAGTAGAATGGCCTTACTTAACTTTCAATGTGGCACCGTCATAAGATGCCACCTCTCTAACAAGTGAGTTCGTCAAATTTCTGCCCTGCTAGAGCTGCCCTGGTCCACTGTAAGTGCTGTTATTGTGAAGTGGAAACGTTTAGGAGCAACAACGTCTCAGCCGCAAAGTGGTAGGCCACACAAGCTCACAGAATGGTACCGCCGAGTGTTGAAGTACGCAAAGCGTAAAAATTGTCTGTCCAAGGTTGCAACATTCACTACCGAGTTCCAAACTGCCTCTGAAAGCAACGTCAGCACAATCACTTATTTACTAAAATAGTGATATCGTCAGACAGCATAGGCAGCAGCTCTCTAGATTTGAGATGATGACCTTGAATGAAATAATAAAGTCAACACAATAATTTAAATATTTTATTAAAGTCAAGTAATGTGAATAAATGATGGTTAATAAGTGATGAGCCATAATGGACAGTCACTACCATCATGGGACTTGTATGAATTGTTTTATTCTGTGTTGTTACAGCATCCAACACACATAATGCATAAGTGTGTTTAATGTTTAAAAAATTTGTCAAAACCAAAATCGAAAACCGTGGTTACTTTTTAATAATTGAACCGAAATGAAACGACTTCAAAAAAGCACTAATGGCTCAGAGCTACTAAGATGTGATGCTACAGTTTCTGAAGTGAGATGATTCATTCAGTGAGAGGTATGATCAGAGATATCAGCCTTTGAGGCTGTTATAGACATGAATAGACACCTGTAGTGTGTTCCAAATGGCACCCTATTCCCTTTATAGTGTACTACTTTTGACCAGGGTCCATAGGTTTCTGCTCAAAAGTAGTGCACTATATAGGAAATAGGATGCCATTTGGGACATACTCCCAGATGTGCATTTGATGATTGACTGTCATTTCCATGAATATTTAATTGATGATAGACCATGAATATGGATGAATTTCTCTTAATGGAAAAAATGACACACACAAGCTGTGATTCTCTCACTACCGCATTTGGACATGCCTGCTTGATCATATTGAAATACAAAAAACACACACACACGCACATAAACATACACACACTAACTCTTTCGTCTCTGTTTCTCATACACATGCACACACACACAAACTCGCTGAGATTCCGAGATTCACAGTTGAGGTTGGTATTTCTGGTGTGTGCCTTTCTAGACATTAGATTAGAGGATAAATGTTAGTTGATGTTGTGTGGTTGGATTTTCACAGCAGGGAAATTCTGTCAGAGAAATGTCATACGACATAAGACATGTTGCTCATGGCTACACACTCCATGCATACACGGACACACACAGTCTTGTATAAGTAACCTTGTGGGGGACACACAATTCAGTCCCATTCAAAGTCCTTATTTCCATAACCCTAAACCTATCCCTAAACTTAACCCTGACCCTACCCTTAACCCCTACACCTAACCCTAGCTCCTAACCATAACCCTAAACTAACCCTAGCGTCTAACCCTAAACCTAATTCTAATCCTAATACTAATTCTAAACTTAGCCCTAAACCCCCTAGAAATAGCATTTGACCTTGTGGGTCACATTTTGGTCACATTTTTGTTTGTTACTATTCTTGTGGGGACTTCTGGCCCACAAGTGTAGTTAAACATGTCCACCCACCCTCACACGCACGCACGCACGCACGCACGCACGCACGCACGCACGCACGCACGCACGCACGCACGCACGCACGCACGCACGCACGCACGCACACACACACACACACACACACACACACACACACACACACACACACACACACACACACACACACACACACACACACACACACACACACACACACACACACACACACACACACACACACACACACACACACACACACACACACACAGAGAGAGAAGGAATGAAGCAGATCAGAGCTTGTCTGTAAATCGAGTTGTTCTGGCAGCGGGATAGATGGTATTCAGTATTCAGTAGGTGCTCTATGCTTTGGATAGAACTCATTTCGGGGAGAGAGAGCCTGACGCCCCACTGTGTCTCCCTTTGGCTTACTTTTGTTTTTGTTTTTGTGCTTCTCTAATATTGTTTCCCCGGCCCGCTCATTTGAAGCAATCTGCTTGAATTTACTGCGGCTGTAATAGTATTTTCACCAGCCTGAAAGGTGACCTCAGACTCTACATACTTATATTATCTATGGTGCATCTGTTTATCTGTTTAAAACTGGCAGAGAAGTAATCAGAGAACCATGCACCACAGCAGATAAATGGCTAGCCTCAGCCTCTGTTTGTTATTAACGAGGTATGTAAATAGTGTGTATTTATTAGTGGTGCCTCTTTAAGCACATCTGACATTATGGCTCTAATATGGAGCTTGTGGAATAGTGTCTCTCCTCTGGCTGCTTCCCTTACGATTATTAACGTAATCTAGAGATGATTTAGACTAAAAGGTTTAGTTGCAGGTTAGGTTAGGTTAGCATGACTTTCATATACCAAGTGCAACAGGAGGTCATAGCTAACAGAAAGCTAGTTTTAAATGGGTTGGAGGGGACTAGTTAACACCCACAAATATAACAATTACATTTATTTATAGAGTCTGGAGACGTGACTTCAAAATATTGCATAATATTTATTGTCTAGCCGTGTTCTATTTCAAACTTGGACATACAGTACATTTGAACTAATAAACAGTAGCAGGAGCTGTATATCAGTATGTTAACACTGCAGAGGGGTACATGTCATGGAGCGTACACCATCTGTGGTGAAAATCACTTCTGACTAACTGGTCTTGTTGCACACACTCATGGACACACTCAAACACTCACTCATACACACATACTGAAACTATGTTCTCATGTTGTCACTGCCAACACCCATTAGTCATTGGTATTGTATTTAGTATTTTATTAGGATCTCCAAGGCAGCCACTACTCTTCCTGGGGTCTAACAGGAACAAAACAACATATAACAACAAAACAATAGTCTACATCATGAATCAAATAATACATCACATAATACATTGTGCACTGTACACATTTACACCGCTCCACCATTACAAATTTACAATATAACATTTATAATATTACAGCAGTACAATACTACAATATTCCAATGTGTGGGTGTGTGTGCCAGAATATATATATGTGTGTGTGTGTGTGTGTGTGTGTGTGTGTGTGTGTGTGTGTGTGTGTGTGTGTGTGTGTGTGTGTGTGTGTGTGTGTGTGTTCGCATTGGGCAGTGAGGTGTTGTTTTTTTATCTGTTTTTTTAAATCACATTTTACTGCTCACCTAAGTTACTTGATGTGGAAGAGAGATCCATATAGTCATGGCTCTATGTAGTACTGTGCAATTCCCAGCCTCTGTTCTAGCCTTAGGGACTGTGAAGAGACCCCTGGTGGCATGTCTTGTGGGGTATGTATGGGTGTCTGAGCTGTGTGCTAGTAGTTTGAACAGACAGCTCGGTGCTTTTTACACGTCAATACCTCTCACAAAGACAAGCAGTGATCCAGTCAATCTCTCCTCTACTTGAACCAGGAGAGATTG